>NC_134413.1:53136866-53244064 GCF_038048845.1 Mixophyes fleayi | reverse complement strand
TAAGGAGGAGGAAGAAGGAGGGAGGAAGAAGAAGAAGAAGAAGGAGGAGGAAGAAGAGTAGGAAGAGGAGGAGGAGGAAGAAGAAGGAGGAGGAAGAAGAAGAAGAAGAAGAAGAGAAGGAGGAAGAGGAAGAAGAAGAAGGAGGAAGAGGAAGAAGAAGAAGGAGAGGAGAAAAGGAGGAGAGGAAGAAGAAGGAGGAGGAGGAAGAAGGAGGGAGGAGGAAGAAGAAGGAGGAGAAGAAGAAGAAGGAGGAGGAGGAAGAAGGAGGAGGAGGAAGAAGAAGGAGGAGGAGGAAGAAGAAGAAGAAGGAGGAGGAGGAAGAAGGAGGAGGAAGAAGAAAAAGAAGAAGGAGGAAGAAGAAGGAGGAGGAAGAAGAAAAGAAGAAGGAGGAAGAAGAAAAGAAGAGGAGAGGAGAGAAGAAGAAGGAAGGAGGAGGAGGAGGAAGAAGAAGGAGGGGAGGAGGAAGAAGAAGAAGGAGGAAGAAGAAGGAGGAGGAAGAAGGAGGAGGAAGAGGAGGAGGAAGAAGGAGGAGGAAGAAGGAGGAAGAAGGAGGAAGAAGAAGGAGAGAGGAAGAAGAAGAAGAAGAAGGAGGAGGAGGAGGAAGAAGAGTAGGAAGAGGAGGAGGAGGAAGAAGAAGAGGAGGAAGAAGAAGAAGAAGAAGAAGAAGAAGAAGAAGAAGAAGAAGAAGAAGGAGGAAGAGGGAGAAGAAGAAGGAGAAGGAGGAGGAAGGAGGAGGAAGGAGGAGAAGGAAGAAGAAGGAGGAGGAAGAAGGAGGAGGGGGGAGGAGGAGGAAGGAGGAGGAGGAGGAGGAGGAGGAAGGAGGAGGAGGAAGAAGGAGGAGGAAGAAGGAGGAGGAGGAGGAGGAGGAAGAAGAAGAAGAAGGAGGAGGAAGAAGGAGGAGGAAGAAGAAGAAGAAGGAGGAGGAAGAAGGAGGAGGAAGAAGAAGAAGAAGAAGGAGGAGGAAAAAGAAGAAGGAGGAGGAGGAAGAAGAGGAGGAGGAAGAGGAGGAGGAGTAAGAAGATGAGGAGGAAGATGAGGATACAACAATGTGGTGAGGACATAGAAAAGAAAGCAAAAAAGAGCCAACAACATAGCGTATTAATCTAGTCTGAGTACATCCTATATTAAAATACACTCTATACCGAGAACCAGAACAACAATATAACCCTAAACTACCATCTCCACCCCATATAGCCCTATAAAAAATACTAAGGTATAACTCATCCCCAAATCAATCCCCATACACTAAGCAATCAGGAGTTAAACACAAAACAGAGGAGCTATACAATCCTGACTATAACTAGCAGGCATCCTCCTCTAATAAAGTATATCGATAATCTTCTGCTACCAATGAACAGAATATATAAAAATATATTGAGAAATGGTAACATGAACCAAACTACAAAAACATTAATGATCTCAAGTTTTCTCCTGGGAATGTCTTTCCAACAAATCCATGGCCTCCTGAGGGGTTGAAAAGAAATAACGGCCCTGGACCTCTACTCGAAGCCTGGCCGGGAAGAACATAGATTAAGGAAGATTTAATTCACGTAATTTGAGTTTAACCAATATAAAATGGACTCCTGATCTCTGCACTTCCAACGCAAAACCTGGGAATACGGATACTGCAGAATGATCAAACTTTAAGAGGCCCCTCAGAGACGTGGTCCTTAGACTAGTGCAGTGGTTCCCAAACTTTTGCAGTTCGCGGCACCCTTAGAGTCTCCATAATTTTTTCAAGGCACCCCTCCAAAATAATTATTGAGCAGTCCTGTTTTAGAAGTAGTTGGGTCAAAAAAACGTAATAAGTATTTAGGTCAGGACAGAAATACTTATTTAGTTGTATGCAAAAATAATACGCATAGATCCAAGGAAAAAAATTATATTTTTATATATTTTTTTCAATTATATTTCTGTCAAAGAATAATTGACAACTAACTCACACTGTGACCTCCTTCATCTCCACACACTCTGTCCCCTCTGCATACAGTCACGCTGCCTCCTTTCACGATTCCCCCTCTCACGCTGCCTCCTCTCACGCTGCCCCGTCTGCCCTCTCTCATGCTGCCCATCTGCCCTCTCTCACGCTGCCCCCTCTGCCCTCTCTCACGCTGCCCCTCTGCCCTCTCTCACGCTGCCTCCTCTCACGCTGCCCCTCTGCCCTCTATCACGCTGCCCAGCATCCTCCTCTCTCCTACAGCTTGTCGGGCGCGCTGCAGGGGAGCGGAGGATGCTGGGTCCCTGTGCCGCGCGGATTGGTAAGTTTTTTTCTTTTTTTGTTTTTTCCGCTGGCTGGTCGCAGCATCCCTGGGAGCCACGGCGCACACTTTGGGAACCGCTGGACTAGTGCGTATGAGGATGCAGGAAGTTAGCCATAAATGTTCGCGAGGGTGCACCCAGTGGACGCTCTTGAGACTGTAGGCGATGTGCTCTTTCTACTGCTAACATGGGAGAAAAAGCCTCCCTCCCAAAAGTTCAACAAACCAGATTTCCAAAAATATTTCAGGAGCAGACAGTTCTGCACGTTCCGCTAGTCCGACAAATTGAAAATTATTACGCCTCAGACGGCCCTCAAGATCCGTAATTTTAACTTTACACTGAGAAATTTGCTCGGCCAGGGTTTGCAGCTCCCCTCTAATTGGTGTCGTAGCGTCTTCCAGAATAGAAATACGATTTTCAACTTCATCAACCCACGCATTTTTTATTCAAAAACAATTATACAAATCTGTGCTACAAATCTGGTTATTACTGTACATGTACTAATATTTTGTGCAGCAACACCTATTAACTAGTATTTTAGTTAGAACATTTCCTTAGGCTCTTTCAGCGTGCTCTCTAGCATGATCGACCTATAATTTAATAATAAAATCCGTAAAATGTTTGGAGAAGAGATATACCAGCTTAAAAAAAATCACATCAAAAACTGAAATACTGTAAACCATATCCATATTTTTAAAGGCAATTATTGCAAGATGAAAAATACCAAGCTCCTAGATATCAAGACACTGTTTTATAGCTGTGGAAACATAAGATACGGTGTTCAGGATTACTTTTCTGTCATACAGTTTTTCTGTTTTCATATTGAAAATTACAATGTCAAGTTGCACAGTACTTTTAAGAAGCATTTGCCTTTGACCTGAAAGAAACATGATGCCTTGCATTTTATGAAACTGCTGCATAAACGACTACTTAAGTATAAATTATTCGCTGTCTGGGCTAAATTTGACAGTCAAAATTCAAAAAGGTCATTCTCACCGTTCAACAGAGATTCAAATATTACTGTTGAAATTCTTCGGCAAGGTTGGTTATTAAACTGTTCAAAGTCTGATGAATAAAAAAAATAAAATAAAAAAATTAACATGACTGATAAAGAATAATTCACCAATATGAACATCTGAACAACATACAAATCATGTTGAAAATTTTAAATGCTCTAGACCATATTAGCTTGACATCGCATACAGTGCTCAAGCTAGTGTTCTTAACAATGAAAATCTGATATTCATTCAGCCTACACTGTGTCTAAAGAGGATTATTATTTATTAAGGAGGCTAAACAGTCAAATAATATAGACAGTTACATTTGTTTTTCTTCTAAACATTTTACTCTGTACAAACTAAAGCGATATCAGGCCGAACGGTCGTTTATCGTCTGATTGACCCAATAATCGGCTGAAATGTACCTAGCCAAGTTTTTCTGTTCTCTCCTACTGGCGTTGTATGCATTATAAAGGGATAAAACAGATGTACAACCAGTTTAAATAAATAAAAGATCCCTCCTACTTTAGCTTTAAGAACAGCAAAGAAAATGTCAATACACTTTAAGAAAAGCTAAAACAAAACACCAAATTGCATGCAATTTTAGTCAACAGAAAATGCCAGTGTATGTTAGTCTTAATGGGAACACATTTTTTTTTTTTTTTACAAAACTAATAAAAAATGCACTCCTAATCTGATATTTTTACTCTATAAATACAGCTGAATTTTGAAAGGTACTGGGGAAAATGTGCAACTATCCAAACTTTTAGGTGTCCTTGTAAAATTATATCACTCTCTCTCTATCTCTATCACAGGTCTTGTTCTTATTTCCCTACTAGCCAAGACATATTATAGACCATTGCTTTAAAATATTAATATTCTGGGTATGTGAAAGCACTTACTGGCATAATCTCCAAACAAGATGTGGAGTTCAAGAGAATCATACAGAAAAGCAAAAGTTGCCTTTGTATCTGTCCACTTAATTAGGTCCCATTCAGTGTAACTGAAATAAAAAACCCGACATTATTTAAAGTATATCACTGAAATGACAGATGCAAGTGTTAACCCAAAATACCATCATATCACACATGGGGAAATAGTACAATGATCTGTCCCGATTAACTTGAAAGTGAAAGCAGAATTTGACCTTTTTATTTTGATACCTTGAAATGCACTATTTACTTACAGCAATTAATTAAAGCCACTTACACCCCATTCATACTGCCTCAGAAACCCGGGTTTTTGCTGGAGCAAGCTGAGACGACCTGGGTCTCACAGAAAAAAAGCTGATTGGGTGTCTGGGATGCAGGAGGATGACGTTATCGTTAATACTGACACAACGTGGAAAAAACGCAATAAAACATGAACTCCGGGCTATACAAAGATGACTGCTCTGAACAGTCATCAACCACTTTGACCTACTCTTTGTTTGCAAAAAAAACCTGTCCCCTTTAAATGACCTGAGTATTTTTCAGCCAACGAAAGCTCCTCTTGTGATGACTCACACTTATTGCCAGGACAGATCCGTGTTCAGTATGAATGGGGTCGACCCGGGTCAAAGGTGCAGTGTGAGTGGGGTCTTGGCAAAAACCCGGCTTGAAAAACCCAGGAAATTGCAGGGGCAGCAGTATGAAAGTGGTATCAATGTTTTTTCACTCACCGCTCATTTTTTAAATGTTATGCAGTGTACAGCATAGAATTCTACCATTCTTCCATGAACATTTACTTTCCTGTTAGTTGTACTAACAGGAACATATAAATATTTAAATTTGACTAGAAAGAAACAGAGCTTCCACTTTACTTTCCAACATTGCCTATGCAAAAAACGTTTGGTCATATGATTTATTAAACATCTGGAGAAAAGGGAAACACTAAAAACACTTTTTTCATAATTATAAAGGACTTGTCGGCATTGTAACCACGATTCATAGAATAGAAAAATATAATCCTTTTATTATAAGCTCTTACCTGGATGCTTGTAAATGTTTGTCAAGATTCCGTGCTTCTGTTTGCAGGCTGTCAAGTTGTGTTAGGATGTTCTCCTTCCGTTCTTTTAGCAGCAAGCTTTCTCTACAGAGAATTAAACAGCTTGTTATTTTTTTTGCCTTGTTTCCTCCAAGCTACATAGAAACACAGAATTTGACTGCAAATATGAATGACTTGGCCCATCTAATCTATCCATTAACCTATGGTAACCTCCAACCCTATATAATTCTTATTTCCAGTTAAGGATATCCTTATGTCTATCCCAAACATGCTTAACTTTCTCTAATGTGTAACCCATTGTTTTTAAATGTGCGTCACACAGATTTTATTTTAAATATGTACATCCTACACATCATTTACACTAGTGAATCCCTTTCTATGCTGATGATGAAACCCTTCATTCATAACGGATGGCCTTGTGCTCTCTGTATGGTCCTTGGAAATGAAACATTAATTAAGCAAATACATTTTTGGCTGATCATAGCTATATTAAATAAATATTAATCAGATCACATGTAAGGCACCTTCTTTCACTCAAAGTTAACAAACCTAGTTTTTCTAAAATCTTATCCTCTATTTACAAAGCTCCAACATACCAGTGCTGTACATTGAGGTGATCTTGATACAAATAAACATACAAGTATATGAAATGGAAGAAAAAGTTGGCCCTGCTTAAATGAGCTTACAATCCAACACTGTGGTGAACAATTGATAGCCTTTACCTGGCAGTGTGTGTGGCTACTCTGCTGTCGGACAACTAGTATTCCTAGTCTCCATCTCAATTTTAGCCAATTAAATAAAGTTGCAACATTACCACCCACTAGGTACATAACTGTAAAGGGGGGGGGGATTGTCATTTTATCTAAACCTTTCTGTAGCAAGTTGCTATTTTGCTCTGTTAATAATCCTACATAGACCAGTGTCGCAGCAAATATGGACACCTTACTTTCTAGGTTATCTAGAGGGTCAACAAAAAGTTTGCAAAGGTCAAGGCCCAATACTGATCTTTATGGTACACCACTAATAATTTAAGACTAAAAGACCAGTCTTAGGGCTAGATTTACTAAGCTGCGGATTTGAAAAAGTGGGGATGTTGCCTATAGCAACCAATCAGATTCTAGCTGTCATTTTGTAGAAAGTACTAAATTAATGAAAGCTAGAATCTGATTGGTTGCTATAGGCAACATCCCCACTTTTTCAAACCCGCAGCTTAGTAAATATACCCCTAAATGTTTCATTTATGACTAACCTTTATGTTTGGGTTTTTTTATAACTCAAAGTTTATTGAATCTACATGGGCGACAGCAAACATTCCAGAAGATAACAGGAAGGAAATTCAAGCACTGTCACAAAGCATGTCAGTAATTGCTATGTATAACAAATTATAATACATGAATGAAAAAGTGTATTGGCACAAGCAATATCCATATAATTAAAAGGGTAGTGGGATAGTGGGAGGGGGGGGAGGGGCTGGATGGGGTGGGGTTGTCCGCCATAGCAAGACAAGGCCGGCAGGAATCTTAGGTATCAGGGTACATAACTTAGCCTACAGGGATATTATTGGTGTAGCCAAGGGGCCCAGATTTGGTAGAACTTATCTATCTTAACTTCATCTTGCAGGTGGAGGGTGATTTTTTCCATACCAGCAATAAACCAGACATATGTTTTTAGAGAAGAGACGCGGGGAGGCGCTGCGCTTTTCCCGGATTTGGCTATCACGCACCTAGCAGCCGCCAGAATATGCAAGGCCAGTTTTGCAGATTGGACATCAGCGTTTTGTATAGAGTAATAGAGGAGAAATGACCAAGGGTCCTTCTGAACAAGGTATTGCAGGAGAGAGGAAAGGAGGGTAGTCACCCTATCCCAGAAGGAGGAAATGACAGGGCAAGACCACCAGATATGGAAGAGGGTGCCTCTATGACCACATTCCCGCCAGCAAGCAGGGGAGGCAGTTGGGTACATTTTAGCTAATCTATCAGGCACAAGATACCACCTGTAGGAGTATCTTATATGCATTTTCCTTAATTAATGTAGAGATGGAACTAGAGGCTACATTCGCTCTGATGGTCTCCCAGCAGTCCTCCTCTGGGGGAGGACCCAAGTCCCTCTCCCACTCTTGTTCGTGGACACTTCCAGACACCAATATTCTGTCGAGAATTAGACTATATATTGAAAAATTCATGCCTCTTCGAAGTGGTGAGGAGAGGCAGAGGGTCTCAAATGGGGAGATCAGTGAAGGTGATGGGCCCGACAGGAGAGAGAGGACAAAGTGCCTAATCTGTAAGTATCGATAGAATGGCGGATTTAGTCTGGGATATTTGGAACAGAGAGCGTCGTATGTCATAGGTCTCCCTTGGTCCAAAAGATCACCCACAAATCAGATACCCGAGGCGATCCATGCTAGAGAGAAAGACCGGAGTCCACCGGGTGGGAAAGCAGGGTTGTGCCACAGGGGCATGATGTTCAGAGAAGTTGGGGGGACAGAGAGATGGTTTTTGCAGGTCTCCCAGTTCCGAGCTGCAAATCGTAAAGTTGGGAATCGCCTAATCAGTGCAAGCCGAGCTTGTTTAGGAAGGCCCCAGACACCTGAGAGGGCTGGCAGAGAGAGGTAGGCAGCTTCTATATCTGCCCAGGCGTGGGAGGCCGGGGGAGCAAAAGAGGTAACAACAGAACTAAGATGGGCCGCCCAATAATAGGCCTTCAGGTCAGGAAATCCCCTACCTCTAGAGTTTGTGGGTTTCTTAATCTGAGCTAAACAGACCCTGGGAGACCTACCCCGCCAGACAAATTTAGCTAAATGTCGTTGCATAATATTCAATTCAGAGATAGGGACCCTAACAGGGAGTGTCTGGAATAGGTAAAGAAGTGGAGGGAGAACAGACATCTTAACGGCAATGATCCTGCCCAGCCACGAGATGATTAGGGGGCTCCAAGAGAGGATATCAGATTTACGTTTGAGAGAGATAGCCGGGTAATTCTCCTGGTAGAGAGACTCGTAGGTGGTGGTGATATAGATCCCCAGATACTTTAACTTTTTCTTTTGCCACCGAAAGTGGAATTGGGAGGCAATGTCGAGACAATCACGTTGAGGGAGGTTAAGGAGCAGTGCCTCAGATTTAGTGATGTTAATTTTATAGCCGGATAGCTCTCCGTAATGGGACATGATGGAGAATAGGTTGGACAGGGAGATCCTTGGTTGCTGAAGGGTCAAAAGTACGTCGGCGGCAAAAAGCGAGATCTTGCTCTCAAGATCCCCCGTGCGCACATCTCTTATGTCCGGGAATGCTCGAATAGTAATTGCCAAGGGTTCGATAACAAGTGCGAAAATAAGAGGGGAAAGGGGGCAACCCTGACGTGTGCCATTACTAATCATTATGGAGTCCGAGGGAGAGCCGTTGACCATAACCTTTGCTGAAGGAAGAGAATATAAGGCTTGAACTCCGGCCAGGAAATCTCCAGTCAGGCCAAAATGCTTCAATGTATGGGTCATGAACTGCCAGGAGATCCTGTCGAAGGCCTTTTCGGCATACAGCGCCAAGATAATCGAGGGGGTTTTCCTAGAATTGAGTATATGTATAACGTCAACGGCTCTCCTCGTATTGTCCCTGGCTTGCCTACCAGGGATAAAACCCACCTGGTCGTAGTGAATTAAGGAGGGGAGCACCGAGTTAAGTCGGTTGGCGAGAATCTTGGCGAAGAGCTTTACATCATTATTGAGAAGAGATATTGGGCGATAGCGAGCGCAATTATAAGCATATTTTCCTTCTTTATAAATCAGGGAAATCCTAGCTTCCAAGGACTCTCGGGGCCAAGGGGCTCCTTTAAGTATGAAATTAAAAAGGGTGCACAAACGAGGGACCAACTGGACCGCAAACTTCTTATAATAAGCCGCCGAGAACCCATCCAGCCCAGGTGCCTTACCAGCCTTCTGTGCCTTTACAACCTGTTCAACCTCATCTGAGGTCATACATTCACTAAGACGAGTGGCCGCCTGACATGACAGTTTAGGGAGATTAACGTTAGAAAGAAACTCTTCTATACATTCTTCTTGCTTCTGGTGGGCAGCAGCGTTAGAGGGTTGTGGGAGGTTGTATAATTTTAGGTAGTACTCTTGGAAAGCGGAGCGAATCTTTTTTAGATCATATACCAGCACACCGGAGGAGTCTTTAACAGACAAGAGATTACGAGCTGAGATTTTGGTACGGAGTCTGGTGGCCAGAAGTTTATCGGCCTTGTCTCCCTTTTCGTAGTACTTTTGGTTTAACCACTTTAGCTTATTAGCCACTCGATGTGAAAGTAGAAGGTTAAGTTCGCCCCGTACTTTAATAATCTGTTGGAGGACGGTAAGGTCTGGGTTGGCCTTATGCTGCCCTTCCAACTGTTGTAGGGAAGTAGTGAGGTGGATTGTTTTAGTGAGTCTCTCTTTCCTAGCACTGTGTGCCAGGGCCAGAAGATGACCCATAATGACCGCCTTATGGGCATTCCAGAGGGTCGTGGGTGAGATGTCTGGGGAGTCATTAGTTTCAAAATATTCAGATAAGAGGGAGTTAAGATGGGCCACCATATTGCTATCATGGAGCAGAGATTCATTGATCCTCCACGTAAAGGAGGAAGGGCGCAGAGCTATCAAGGAAAGGTCGGAGGAAATCAGGGCATGGTCGGACCATGTGATTGGATGGATATGAATTAAGGAGTTTAAGGGTGAGATCATGGCTGAGCAGGATCATGTTGATTCTGGAGTATGTATTGTGTACAGGGGAATAGTAAGAATAGTCTCGGGCAAGGGGGTCAGAAATGCGCCACGAGTCGTACAGGTTATGCAGTTTTAAAAAGTCCTGTAAGGCCTTAGAGTTTATCCCATCTCTCATGTCGGGATGGGCATTTGGGGAAGTGGATCTGTCTAAGGAAAGAGTGAGGACCGCATTAAAGTCCCCTGCAACTATCAATTCCCCCCTACGGACTTGACATAACAAAATGCCTAGGTGTTTAAAGAATTTATGCTGATCCTGATTAGGGATGTATATATTGACCAACGTGCAGGGTAGATTATTCAAGTTGCCTATCAGGATGAGGAATCTGCCCTCTTTGTCGCTATGTGTATCCTGTAATTCAAAGTTAAGATGTCTCGCAAAAAGAATAGCCACACCGCGTCTCTTCTGAGTATAGTCGCATGCATGGAAAGTGAGAGGCAATCATTTGGACCTAAGTTCTGGGTGCAGATGTTTAACAAAATGGGTAACCTGTAAGAATACTAGATCCCCTTTGAGAGCCTGTAGTTATATATATAGTTTACTTCGTTTTTGGGGGGAATTAAGTCCTTTTACGTTGAAGGATATAAGCGGAGAGTCATGAGAAAGTTAGGGGTGGAAGGGTAAGTGAGAGAGACAGGAGCTGAGTGGCAAGGAGCTTACAATCTGAGGAGATAGAGTAACGTGACGACCCGGGGAAAATAAGTATGGTAGAAGTGGAGGGAATGGAAAGGGGCAGAGGAAGAAAGGTTGGGTGTGGTGCAAAACACCCGCCCACGAAGCTGGTGGGGAAAAAGGAGCGATACCTTGGGTATCTGGGGACCAGCTGAGAGCAGGAAGCTCTATGGGGAACGTGACTGGCAGACATAAACCAGACGACGTGAAAAAGGACGCCGACAGGGAGGGAGGAGACATAACAAGTCTCTAGTGAGCTCAGGGGGGAGAGGGGAGCAGGTCAGAAGCAAGTCGGTGCAAAACCGATAAAAACAATAACATACAGGCAAATTGAGAAACATAGCCACAAAAACCTCAAACAGAGAGAAAACAATGGCAGAATAATAAAATAAAAAGTAATACTGAAAAACAAAAAAAAAATATAGAACAAAAACAAAAAAATATATAAAAAAAATATAGAAAATATAAAAAGTATAAATCAAACAGGCCTGCATGTAGGCAGATAAGGTAGAGCAGGTAGGCTCGTACAGACGGCTCACGAGGTAGGCATCGTTCTTGACGGACAACCTGTTATGAGTAAAGAGAGAGAAACAGCCAAACTATAATGTCTAAACAATGAAAGAGGAAAGCAGATTGGCGGCAAGTCAAAGAGCGGGTCTATTGCATGTCCTCTGTGTCCACCCCTAGGGGTGATCAGTGGACTGTAGAAGTCTGCAGGGGCTCGCTCTTAGATAGATAGATTTGCCTTCGCTTGTGAAGAGACGAAAAGATACGAGTTTAAGAGGAAGGCCTGTGGGAGGTGGAAAAACGTGCAGCCGTGGACCATTCACTTCTAGGAGCTCTTTGAGGACGAGGGGTAGCCAAGGAAGTCTCTGTGTCAGATGGTTGCGAGTCACCAGGGATGGGTCCTGGGGCAATGCCCAGTCGCTGGAGAAGGGCTTGAGCTTCGGGGAGAGATCTTGCAGAGACCTGACGATCTTGATGCCAAACAAAAAGGCGAATGGGAAAGCCCCATCTGTATCGAATGTTGCGAGCCCTTAGAATCAGTGTCACAGGGGCCAACTCCCGGCGCCTGGCTAGAGTGACCGGCGAAAGATCTTAAAAAATCTGTAGGGTATGGCCCTCATACGTGAGTGTGGGCAGCTTTCTGGCCCCCCTCAGGACCATCTCCTTAGTAGTAAAGAAATGGAGGCACAGAATAACATCCCTGGGTTGGTTTTGGTCGGGCGATCTGGGTTTTAGTGCCCTATGAGCTCTGTCCAAAAGCAAATGATCCTCCAGGACCTCAGGAGCAAGCTGAGAGAAAAGCCTCTTAAGGTATTGGTGCAGCTGCGGAGGCTCCACTGACTCAGGTAAGACCTTAATGCGTAGATTCTTCCGTCTTCCCCGGTTATCAATATCCTCCTGTTGCTCCCGCATAGAGGTCAAATCGTTGCACATATGTCGGATGTCTTCCTCCATTCCAGGCTGGGAGGTCATGACCGTCTCTAGTCTCTTTTCCACTTCATCAGTACGCTCCCCAATAGAGGCCACTTCTGCCCGCAGTGAGTGTAGAGCGGTTTGTACCTCAGCATGGACAGAAGACTTGAGTTCCTTCATTTCTTTAAATTAGAGTCAAAGTCCCGTCTAGTGATAGGAGCAGTGTCATCCTCATCAGGGTCAGAATCCACGGAGGTATGTGGAGAATCCGCTCTATCAGAGCGGGGGGTAGGCGTCTTTGCTTTGCCTTTGGAGTGGATCTTTTGCCCTTAGGCATGGTGGAGGAGGAGTTGAGTAGGGGAGAAGGAGTTTGCTGGACAACAGGCCTGGGTTGCCATGTGGAGGTAAGATGTAGTAAACGAGCTCACTTAGATGAGGAGACTCACAGGAACATTGAACATAAGATCATCGTAAAGGAGGCCCCTCCCTCTGTCAGCATCTGGTGGGAGGTTAGATCATTTGAAGCCTGCGGGGCTGGAGGGCCTCTATAGCAGGTGGGATGGGTGTTCCCCATGAAAATCGACAAGGCAGTATAGTGAGAATAAAGTTGTCAGCACATGATTTTGCCCAAAAGTCAGTATAATGACTATGTTGGTACAGACTGCAATACCTGAGGTCAGCCACAGGAGGGCAGTGTCTCACTAGTTGTACGGGGATGTGAGCACTTCAGCACACAGAGACTTCACACTACTGAGATTGAATAGTAGCGTAGTACTTTATGCAGCTGCCAAATATATCAGGCAGAAGAAAGAAGGGACACCACCTCTCTCCGGAGCTCCAGATGCAGCTGACCCCAAGAAGATGGCCACAGTGACTAGAAATGACTCTCCAGGGATCCTCCAGGTAGGTTGCACTGTAGGTGCCTCTGGTCCACAGTTGCAGGATTCTCACCCTGGTGGAGGGCACAGAAGTGGGTGGGGGGAGGGTTCAGTTTCCAGCCGGCCCAGGTCCCAGATCCACACACACACGCAAAGCCCGGCCAGGCTAGGAGATGCGGGGCACCGCTGCCTACAATGGAGGTGCAGCGCACAGATTGAGGAGGTACTGGCGTGGGGCTGAGCAAGACAGGCACGCTGCTCTCAGTTGCGGGTAGGCCTCAGGTCCCCTAGGCGGTTCGGGCACCACTTGTGCAGCACAGATAGTCTCGGCCGGTGCCCCTGATGCTGACAGATCGGTTAGGTATAGCGCTGGGTCTTATATTGTATCCACCAATCAGCGTCCCAAAGTGTCAGAGCTACAGAAGAACACGTCCGTCCGCCATGTCACGCCCCCTAACCTTTATGTTTTAATGATTTTTTCTATTAAAGATGTTTTGGTTTGGCTTACAGAAGGAAGGGGGTTGGAAACAGATGACAGTGAGTACCAGATTGTCCGATAAACACACATCAGCTTCAACCGTGGCTTAACTTAATTCCTTTACACGTTTGTTACATTTCTTACATTTCTTACATCTACATAATTTTCAGTCCCTTCTAGTTTTAACAATTTAACCAACTCCCCCCCCCCCCCATACTCTCTGTCTAATACTTTCTTATTTACCAACATTGGCAGCCTTTCAACCAGTACAAATAATGTTAACGTCAAAATTTATCCATAAGTTCTATATGCAACACCATGGCTAACTGCATGTTTGCTCTTTAAATCACTGTAAATAAGATTTTCTAAGAAAAGAGGATTTTTATACTCACGATATATCTGTTTCTCTGATTCCATCTGGGGGACACTGCTACCATGGGGACTTTCTAAAGCAGCCCCTTAAGTGAGGGACCGCTCTGACAGCCCATCATGTAGAGCACTACGACTAAAACTGGCGTCCGCCGTCGCAAAGACAATGAATTGGCAAATTTTTGTAAAGGTATGGACTGAGGGCCAAGTGGCTACTCTGCATAACTTGTCTGCCGAGGCCCCATTTCGCACAGCCCAAGACGCGCCCACAGAGCAGATAGAATGGGCAAAAATACGATCTGGCACAGGTCGGTAAGCATTGATGTAAGCCTGCTTAATAGTCAATGTAAGCCATCGAGCAATAGATTGCTTGAAGGCCAACCAACCTTGCTTTGAGAAGTCAAATAAAATAAACAAAAAAAATCTGTGGGGCAAATCTTCGAATCTATGTCCATAGGACATCAGAGAGCTCTGAACACAACCAGAAATTCCATAGAGCCTGTTCCAGAAGCTTAGGGATCCTCCGTGAACACCGGAACCACTATTTCTTCGTTAACATGAAAACCAGAAACTACTTTTTGCAGCAAAGAAGGAACTGTTCTGAGAACCGCTGTCACACGCCGGACTCCCGCTGTCTCCCTGGGAGCCGGTGTGTGTGTCCGCTGACCTCGGAGGCCTTCCCCACCAGGATCCCTCCTTTTAAGTTAAAATCCACTTACCTGGGTCCACGCTGCTGCAGCCATCCAGCGCTGTCTCTCCCCTTCTTCCGTTCGGCGCTCAGTGGTTCTGCACATGCGCAGAGCTGTCTGACTGTTTTCTGTGCTCTCACTGCCCTCTATTGGCTGCCTAATAGGAACTGCACTATATCTACCCCCTCTGACCAGAACTCAATGCTGGTTCTTTCAGTCAGTAAAAGATATATACCGACGCACTAGATAATCATATACCCAGTCTATCATTATAATGTTTGTTATCATATGACTGGGTTGGTGCACCCTACACACTTTAAACTGATATTTACAGGGGTAAGTAGAAAGTAGAAAACGTGTATATTAGGGGCACTCTATGATTGTTTATTTATATAAAACATACATTTTATTAGTTCATTTAAAACAATAGTAGAGTCCCAAATTAGTACCTTAGTACCACTAGTAGCGAAATAAAACAAAAATAATAACCAAAATAAATTTATTAAAAAGACAGAACCAACTGCCTAGCCTCACTGTGTAGTAAGTATTACAATTTCCCTAATTATTTTATATTTGGGTAATATTGATCATCATGCTGTCCAAGTATCTGGCATAATAAGCAGATTAACCAAATGAATATACACACTATTTCAAAATGCAAGAGAGATAAGCTATACTATTACAAATAGTTCCTATTTGCATATATATGTCATAAATTCCCCGCTTGCGCCCGCCATCTTCATTTGGGCTGAGATCAGGGAAGAGGGAGGTTGTAGGGTAGTGGTGCTCCTGTGTGATCAGTCCAGTGGGGCTTTATGCTTTTGACCTGTGCTCTGTGCTGCTGAGTCCAGTGGTGCTTTGGCCAGTGTTCTGTCCTGCTGAGTCCAGTGGTGCTTTTGTCCTGTGCTCTGTCCTGCTGAGTCCAGTGTTGCTTTGTCCTGCTGAGTCCAGTGGTGCTTTTGTCCTGTGCTCTGTCCTGCTGAGTCCAGTGGTGCTTTGGCCAGTGCTCTGTCCTGCTGAGTCCAGTGGTGCTTTTGTCCTGTGCTTAGTTCTGCTAAGTCCATAGTAATTTTATAATTATTAAAAAATCATAAAACAATTTTAAAAAAATAAAAAATAATAATTAAAAAAGTATAAAAAAAATTCTAGTGCAATATATTCTTGCAGTCCAGAAATATTAGTACTGCAATACCTACGTTCACTGTTCTTGCAGTCCAGAAATATTAGTACTGCTAAATTAAAATACGTTCACTGTTCTTGCAGTCCAGAAATATTAGTACTGCTAAATTAAAATACGTTCACTGTTCTTGCAGTCCAGAATTATTAGTACTGCTAAATTAAAATACGTTCACTGTTCTTGCAGTCCAGAAATATTAGTACTGCTAAATTAAAATACGTTCACTGTTCTTGCAGTCCAGAAATATTAGTACTGCAATATTTACCTACGTTCACTGTTCTTGCAGTCCAGAAATATTAGTACTGCAATATTTACCTACGTTCACTGTTCTTGCAGTCCAGAAATATTAGTACTGCTAAATTAAAATACGTTCACTGTTCTTGCAGTCCAGAAATATTAGTACTGCTAAATTAAAATACGTTCACTGTTCTTGCAGTCCAGAAATATTAGTACTGCTAAATTAAAATACGTTCACTGTTCTTGCAGTCCAGAAATATTAGTACTGCTAAATTAAAATACGTTCACTGTTCTTGCAGTCCAGAAATATTAGTACTGCTAAATTAAAATACGTTCACTGTTCTTGCAGTCCAGAAATATTAGTACTGCAATATTTACCTACGTTCACTGTTCTTGCAGTCCAGAAATATTAGTACCAGAGATTTAACTTTAATGGAGTACAAAAATTTGGAGGATAAAGTAAGCAAAGATCACGACCCACTTCCTTCTAATGCTGAAGCTGCTGCCACTAGTCATGACATAGACGATGAAATGCCATCAACGTCGTCTGCCAAGGGCGATGCCCAATCTCCTAGTAGAGGGCATGTAAAATCCAAAAAGCCAAAGTTCACTAAAATTAGCAAAAAAAGAAAATTGAAATCATCTGAGGAGAAACGTAAACTTGCCAATATGCCATTTACGACACGGAGTGGCAAGGAACGGCTTAGGCCCTGGCCCGTGTTCAGGACTAGTGGTTCAGCTTCACCCAAGGATCTAACCCCTTCTCCCCCCCCCCCCTCTAAAAAATTTAAGAGACTTAAGCTGTCATCAACAACACAGCAAACAACTCTGCCTTCTAAAGAGATGGCATCACAAATCCCCAAGGCGAGACCAAGGGTGTTGGTGGTTGCGAAGCCTGACCTTCCCATCACTGTACGGGAAGAGGTGGCTCCTTCCACCATTTGCAGCACGCCCTCTGCATATGCTGGAAGGATCACCCACAGTCCAGTTACAGATTTGGCTAATGAAGGTGTCAATGTTGTACACCGGGAGAATATTGATGTAGCTGGTGCTGAGGAGGAACTTGACGAGGAGGATGCTGATGTGGTTATCTTAAATGAGGCACCAGGGGGGGAAACAGTTGTTGTCCATGGGATGAAAAAGCCCATCGTCATGCCTGGTCAGAAGACCAAAAAATCCACCTCTTTGGTCTGGAGTTATTTTTATCCCAATCTGGACAACAAATGTATTGCCATATGTACCTTATGTAAAGCTCAAATAAGCAGGGGTAAGGATCTTGGCCACCTAGGGACATCCTCCCTTATACGTCACCTAAAGAACCTTCATAATTCAGTGTTTAGTTCAGGATCTGTGGCTAGGACCGTCAGCAGTCCAGGGACACCTAAATCCCTTGGTCCTGTTGTATACACACCCTCCTCCTCAACTTCCTCCACGATCTCCATCAGAGATAGTCCTGCAGGCCATGTCACCGGCATGACTGAGTCCTCTTCAATCCGTGGCTTACCCCACTTAGACTCTCCTGGGGATTTGTGGTGTCAGACAACGCCAGTAACATTGTGCGGGCATTACATATGGACAATTTCCAGCACGTCCCATGTTTTGCCCACACCATAAATTTGGTGGTGCAGCATTACCCGAAGAGTGACAGGGGTGTGCAGGAGATGCTTGCGGTGGCACGCAAAATTGCTGGACACTTTCGGCATTTGGCCAGTGCCTACCGCAGACTCAAGCAACATCAAAAAAGGCTGAACCTGCCCTGCCATCACCTCAAACAAGAGGTTGTGACGCGCTGGAACTCCACCCTCTATATGCTGCAAAGGATGGAGGAGCAACAAAAGGCCATTGAAACCTACACAGCCACCTATGACATAGGAAAAGGAGTGTGGATGCGCCTGAGTCAAGCGCAGTGGAGACTGATTTCAGGTGTTGTGCAAGGTTCTCCAGCCATTTGAACTTGTCACACTAGAAGTTAGTTCCGACACTGCCAGCTTGAGTCAGGTGATTCCCCTGATCAGGCTGTTGCAGAAGCAGCTGGAGAAAGTGAGGGAGGAGCTGGTAAAGCATTGCGATTCAACAAAGCATGTAGCTCTTGTGGATGAAACCATTCGTACGCTTTGCCAGGATCCGAGGGTGGTCACTCTTTTAAAGTCAGAGGAATACATTCTGGCCACCGTGCTGGATCCTCGGTTTAAAGCGTATGTTGTGTCTCTGTTTCCGGTGGACACAAGTCTACAGCGGTGCAAAGACCTGTTGGTCAGGAGATTGTCCTCTGAAGAGGACCGTGACATGCCAACAGCTCCTCCTTCATTTTCTTCAACAGCTGTGGCTGCGAGTAAAAAGCTGACGGGGATGCCGAGAACATCTGGTCCGGACTGAAGGACCTGCCAACCATTGCAGACATGTCTACTGTCGCTGCATTGGATGCTGTCACAATTGAAAAAATGGTGGAGGATTGTTTTGCTGACACCATCCAAGTAGACATGTCAGACAGTCCTTATTCTTACTGGCAGGAAAAAAAGGCAGTTTGGAAGCCCCTGTACAAACTGGCTCTATTTTATCTGAGTTGTCCCCCCTCCAGTGTGTACTCGGAAAGAGTTTTTAGTGCAGCGGGGAACCTGGTCAGTGAGCGGTGAAGGAGGTTGCTTCCGCAAAACGTTGAAAAAATGATGTTCATAAAAATGAATTATCAATTCTTCTATCAAGAACAGCACTGGCCTCCAGAGACTACAGAGGGACCTGTGGTTGTGGAGTCCAGCGGGGACGAATTGATAATGTGTGAGCATGAGGAAGTACACACTGAAGGGGGCGAGGAATATGAGGATGAGGATGAGGATGGCATCTTGCCTCAGTAGAGCCAGTTTAGTTTGTACAGGGAGAGATGAATAGCTTTTTTTGTGTGGGGGCCCAAACAAACCAATCATTTCAGCCACAGTTTGGTAGGCTCTTTCGCTGAAATGATTGGTTTGTTAAAGTGCGCATGTCCTATTTCAACAACATCAGGGTGGGTGGGAGGGCCCAAGGACAATTCCATCTTGCAACTCTTTTTTTGCCATTATGTGCTCTTTGGGGCCTAGTTTTTCAAACTTCCATGCTGTCTGCCACTGCAGTGCCACTCCTAGATGGGACACCTAAATCCCTTGGTCCTGTTGTATCCACACCAGCAACATCCTCCTCGTCAATTTCCTCCATGATCTCCATCAGAGTCATCCTATGGCAAAGCGGATAACTGCGGCCGTAACAGCTATGTTGGTGTTAGACGTGCGTCCGGTGTCCGCCATCTGTGCAGTGGAATTTAGACGGTTGATGGAGGTATTGTGTCCCCGGTACCAAATCCCGTCAAGATTCCACTTTAATAGGCAGTCCAGAAATATTAGTATCAGATATTAAACTACGTTCACTGTTCCTGCAGTGCAGAAGTATTAGTATCAGATATTAAAGTACGTTCACTGTTCCTGCAGTGCAGAAATATTAGTATCAGATATTAAAGTACGTTCACTGTTCCTGCAGTGCAGAAATATTAGTAACAGATATTAAACCACGTTCACTGTTCCTGCAGTGCAGAAATATTAGTATCAGATATTAAACTACATTCACTGTTCCTGCTACATCAAAAAAGCATGAACCTGCCCTGCCATCAACTAAAACAAGAGGTAGTGACGCGCTTGAACTCCACCCTCTATATGCTGCAGAGGATGGAGGAGCAGCAAAAGGCCATTCAAGCCTACACAGCCACCTACGATGGGCCACGTGTTTGTGCCGCCCACTTGTGTCGCTTAGCTTAGACATCCAGCTATCTCGGTGCAACCTTTTGGACTAAAAACAATATTGTGAGGTGTGAGGTGTTCAGAATAGACTGGAAATTAGTGGAAATGAATGTTATTGAGGTTAATAATAGTGTAGGAGTGAAAAAACAAAATATGGATTTTAGCACTTTTTATGCTTTTTTAAAAAAAATCAGAACCCAAAACCCAAAATCAGAACCAAAACCTTTCGTGGGGTGTTTTGGCATAACAAATCAGAACCCAAAACCTCAAGCTAATCAGAACCCAAAACCCAAAACCCCAAAAGTGGCCGGTGCACACCCTTAATTTCTTATAGTTTCAAAGGTTGAAACAAACAACGATATGGTGATCTTATGTGAGATACTAGTACCAAGCTGCTGAATGTAGCTGTGTATACGTGCTGTAATCGATTCTCTTTCTATTATGATAAATGCATTCTACTAGTTGTTGATTTAAGACACTCTATGGATGGCTCGGTGGCCGAGTGTTTAAGGTAATAGACTGCTATTCCATTGTATTCTGCACGCGTGGGTTCGAATCCCATCCTTGTCGTATTGTTTTAAACACTATTTTCCTGTTTGCAAACTACTGGGAAACATTTACATTCTTTTGCCATGTTTGATTTATGCATCTTATATTTTCTGAAAATGTATTTATTTTTATTTGTGAAAATCTCAGCACAGAAATGTGAATTCCAATCTGAATGCAGGAAGGGACTGCTACTTCACAAAAAAAATCATTTTTATACCAGATTCCCGAAATCTACACGCTAAAGGGACTATTTATCAAAGTTTTCGCCCCTGTTAAATCCCTGAAAACAACAGTTTTTGGGGATTAACCGCTCAGGGCCGGATTTACCACTAGGCAACCGCCCAGGGCCCAGCAGTCCACAGGTGGCCTCCCCAGGGCCATCGGTGAGTGGGGTAGGAAAGTCGGGGGGGGGGGGGGGGCGCTCCCCTCCACCTGCCATCCTCCTCTCCGACGGCATAGGAAAAAAATATGCAATCAAAAGATAAGCAAAAATAATAAAAAAATCACATCACCGCTGCGGCTCCCGGAAGCTTCCTCTTCTCCTCTCTGCTCTGTCCCACTAAATGTCGTCATCAAGCCCCATGACATTCAGTGAGCACACACCGAGAAACAGAGAGGAGCAACAAGACAGAGAAGAAAGAAGAGAGAAGACCAGAAAAGAAGAGAAGAGAAAAAGGCAATAGAGATTTAAGTAAAAAAATAAATGTATGGAGGGCACAGAGTGATGGAAATAAGAGGAGGTGGAACAAAAGTGTGGAGGGCAAAGAGTGAGGAAAATTAGAGGAGGTGGAACAAAAGTATGGAGGGCACAAACAGTGAGGGAAATAAGAGGAGGTGGAACAAAAGTATGGAGGGCACAGAGTGATGGAAATAAGAGGAGGTGGAACAACAGTAGGGAGGGCAACGAGTGAGGGAAAATAAACAAGAGAAGAGGAGCACAATTATGGAAGGGCACAGGGTGATTATGAAGGGGCACAGTGTAATGATAAAGGAGGGCACAGTGTGGTGAAAGAAACAGTAGTGACGGGCACAATGTCATACAGGCCTGGTAACAATGTCAGAAATGTATTAAAACAGAATATTGAGCTCTCATAGTGAAATTGCCAGAAAAATGTTGCTTTTATAAGTTGTATGGAAAATATTGGATGTAATTTTGAAGTTTTGCTTTAATCCATTACAATATATATATGGCTGTTTAAAGCAGTAATCCTATGAAAATTTTTTTTTTTTTTTTTTTAATATAAATCATTTTGACACACTATAAGAATTGTAATTACCAGTTTTCCTTTGTTTGTTTCTTCAGGTTGCTGTTAATGATGTATAATTCTGCATAGGTCCACAGTGTCATGTGACTACCATGGCAACCACAGTCACATGGCCCATGATGTAATGAGCAGAGAGGCTTTGGAACACCTATCTGAGCTCTATCTGCATTGTAAAAGCCTCCATCTCCTTCTCCCCCCTCTGACATCACATGAAATGCTGAAAGCTGTGAGAATGAGTGTGTGACTAGCAGCCATATTTGTCTGCCCTACAGAGAGATTTTGAGAAGGAGATAATGATCTGTAGGACTACAGCTAAGAAAAAAGATGCAGGTACTTAACATGCTTTTTAAAGAAACGACAAAGAACTATATCGGATTGCTGCTTTAACCTTGTGCTGGAAATACAAAGACAATGTGAAGAACCGTTTGTGTGGCATTTCTTAAGATTGGCATGTTCAGTTTGATGATGGATAGGAGCTGCCTCGTTCCTATTTGTTAATGACCTAAAACCCTCTTAACACATTGAAGCTGTGTAATCCAAAGTCTTACTCTGTGTCCAAGTGTGTGTAATCCGCGATTGTGTTAGGGGAATTCTGGGATTTGATGCTTTATGTTACAGCAATCAGACTGTGTCCGAAAGTCAGAACAGAGGTAGCGTTGTGAGGGTTCAGGTATTCTACACGTTTCTGTTGTTATGCTACCTATTACATTTTATGTTCTGTAAAATATTACAGTTCCATCATGGAATTGAAATGATTCCACATTATGTTTTGCTGAATTGTTTCATTTAAATAACATTTCTATTGCCTAAATCAGACTTAGATAATATGTGGTTCTCCAGCAGAGGCTGGCAGTGCATTCATGACAGCTTATGTATTCCTGTTTATAGCCTACATGGGTAGGCTATAAACATCTCTCACCTCTCTCTCATCACTTGGGATTAATTCACATTAAGAAATTAATAAAAACTGTGTGATGTAGATACTTTTTTTAAATTCACGTCACCTGGAATTTCTAGAGCTTGTTTGCAAAAACCTAATTTTTCCATGGTGCCTATGTTACCGGCAAGTGGGCACTGCACACTTCTGCCAATGGTGTATGCAGCAATGCAGGGTTTTTTCTTTAGGAAGGAGGCTTAGCTCTTTTCACCTGCTAGGCACGCCCCCAATGATATGACCACGGCCCCCCAGCACAAAGCAGCCCCTTCTGCTCCACTGTATAGGTGTATATGCTATGCTAAAAACCTATACTGCTGTGGATTTTTTCAGGAAGGGGGCCCCAAACCAGTATCATGCCTAGGACCCCATGAGGTCTAAATCCGGTTCTGTAACCACTAAATAGCTATGTATCATTGTAGCACCACAGCAGATATCTCAGATATCTGCTGCTTTGCATCTCTTATCGTTTTTCTGAGCACTCCACATAAAGGGGCCTATTTATTAAACCTAATTTTCAAGTTGAAGTATTTGCCTAATCTATCAACAGTGCATCGCAGCAGATATCATAGATATCTGTTGCTTTGCACTTTTTTTCGTAATACATAGCAGTCCCCATAGAAGTCTATGGGGACTGCTATGTACCGCAATTTAACAATGAATGAAAATGGTTATACATATACGGTAATGTACGGCAGCTTAGCCTGCTCTCCTTTACCTGTACACTGCTACACATGTGACCTGATGGGGTATGACAGCTGGTAGCTATGGCATAACAGCTGTTTTATACAAAATGCCAATAGAAACAAAATGTCAATAAAAGCAGTATGATTTTCTTGAAAAGAGCTATTTCCATCAGATTCCCTAAACATGCACGCCGAATCTTTGGCAAATGTCTCCCTCATACCTATCCCCCACTAAGGAAGTTACCTGATGAATTGTTTCATACAGAATAGCAATGCAAAAATGTTATTAAAAAAGCTTTGTGTGTTTCATGAAAAAAAACATAATTCTACCGAATGCCCCAAAACCATGCATTAAATCCTTTGCATTCGTGCTTTCCCCCATAACTAGACCCCACTGCACAAGTGACCTGATGGAGAAGGACAGCTTATCCATTCATTGTTGTGGAGTAACTGTATGTCCTGTATAGATGTCTATGGTGGTGCTCAGGGCCTGATTAAGGGTTCAGGCCTCCTTAGGCTAATACGCTTGCAGCGCCCCCTCGTGTTCCACAGCAGGCCAATATGTGTAAGGTAAAAACGAACTTATTTAAAATCCGCCTCACCCCCTCCAAAATTTTATGTTCCTTTACTTTCAAAACTCCACTCTACTTGGCTTTTTAAAAGTGTTACAGCAATCTTTGTCACTCATTTGGTTTTATTTAGAATCAGAATGGAGGCAAGAATGAGTGCTACTGTGAGTGAAAGGAAGGGGGACTGAGTTACCTGTGCCTGTCACTATCCTTGTCTCTCATACTTGCTTATCCTCATAAAAGCACCCTTGAATAGCTGTGCACACCAGAGAGACCTGATGGGACATATGTGCAGACTGCAAGATGGCCAAACAGTCACCGCAAATCAGGACTGTCCCACCAAAGGGGACAGTTGTGAGGCAGCAGCAGATGCAAGGAGGGTGGAAGATTGGTGCTATCACTGTCCTCTGACACACTGCCGCCTCGCACCTTCGCCCTCCTCCCCCTTCACTGGCTGTCAGGCGTGACGTCATCATCACGTCCCGACACTGGCAATGTGACACATGGTGTTGTAGGACACAGGACCTACAGGAGTCGGGACTGGAGAATGGGAGGAGTTCAGATTAATCAATAAACCGCCCTCCGTAAAAGAAAAGTCTAGAGCTGTCCCTCTTGGGAGATATGCCTGTAGCTCTCGAATTTCAGCTGTTTGCTATAGAAGAAGAGCGGTTTACCTCAGCCTTAAATTTCCCAGAGAATATGGTACAAAAATACAGGATATGCACAGTGGCAAACATGGGATACCTGAATGGAAAACCCATAGTTGCCTACTCTCCCGGAATGTCTGAGAGACTCCAGAATTTTTGGGATTTCTCCCGGACTCCCGAGAGAGCAGGCAAAAATCCAGGGTTCCAGCTGTCGCTGTTGTTTAAGAGGGTGGGGCTAAACAAGCCATCGTGGCCCCGCCCCCCTACTGCAATTGGTTAAAACTACCTAAGATTGACAGGGGCGGAGCCTAACGGTGCACATGTGGCCATGTCCCCCTTGACAGACCCCCTCCTGGACAGCTGTCTTCAAAAGTAGGCAAGTATGGGAAAACCTAAATTTAGCATTTATAGAACAAGGAATTTCAGCCTAAATATCCAAATAAACAACTTATAGATGTATAGTTGAGATGCAGAGCAACATGACATTGGTTTTAGTTTGCTCTACACAATACAACAATAAAACACATTTGTTTATTGTGCTTTATTGTTTGAGATTCCAGTGTATTTGAGTTTTGTATGCAAGTATACTTATCTCCAATATGTTTTAAAAAGTATCTGAAGATTCTTGGATTCTTTTTTCATTACACAAAATCAGGCAGCAAATTGTGAGTTTGCTGCGTTCATCAAAAATACACATACAGTATTGTCAATTAAGACATCTTTTACATGCTCATTCTTACTCCTAAGGAGGACTGACCAAATGACTAGGTACAGAGACTAGATGTAAGCGGATGCAGTGCATGGAGAAGAGTAAAGCAGTTTCTCAATTTGTAGGAGGTTCCAGCTTCAATGTATGACCAGTTCACATATGCACCACACTGAAAGGCAGGCGCATGTGTACATAAAAACAATATTGGGTGAAGCAGAAACCTATGTGATAAAGAGCAGTGAAGAGATCATCTCATTATCCACGTAGCTTGCTTCACCAGATAGCTTATAAATGTGCAGTGGTCTTTTTCTTTTCTTTTTTTGAACTCTTATAGAAATATGACCTTCAAAGAAAAATGTTGTCATAGTTCATATTTTGGGAAATCTGGGAGTCACTCCATACTGAGGAGCAGAAATCACACCAGGGTTGTGAATGACAGGTACGGGTGGTATCCCTGAATAGCTAAGATCACATATCTGTGGAAAAGGTATGTCACATTGTCATAATTCCATCACGTTTGGTATTTAAATGTGCAGGACATTATGACCGGTTTATTGAAGGGGGAGTTATTTCTCTTAATTAGCATTAAACACTGCCCCTGTGAAGACCATCCCATTTCATTTAGCTTAGAAACCTGTGTTTTGGAAAGGACAAACCATCAGCTTCTTGGGGAATCAATCTAATTGAAGGACTGTCCATCTTTTCTGCCTACCCCCCAGGCATGCAGATTATAAGTAAATTATGCTCTGTACGTTTATCTCTTTTATTTTAAACTGTTTTTCTTGTTATATCAATCTATTAATTGTTATTCATTATTTTTTTATCTGTATGCCCTGTATTATTGTATTTTAAATCTATAATTTAATAAGTTGCGTCCTTGATACTCTACTTTTTTAATCCTACAATACAATATTTAGATATAAATCACACAGCTCTGCATACCCTGAAGGCTCACCAGAAATGGAGTCTTTGGTCTATTAATAAAAACACTACATAAGATTGCTTGTGGCCAGTATCTGGTCTCACCCCATAACCCAATACCAAAATATATATATATAAAATGTATTTACTTTTTTTTTTTTATTGAAATGACACGCGACCCAAGGCAGGCTACACTTTTTTCCGATTTTTGACCCACCAAACTGAATAGGTTAGCCATCACTGATCTAAGAGATGTGGGGTACACGTGATATATAAAGTAGTTTGATAACAATTGGAGCTTGAGGATCATTATCAAGAGTTTGAACACCTCTGCCACATAGACAAAAAAAGTATTGCCATGCTGTACAAGCGGTTAACCTTCTCTACCTCTCCCATAAAGGACACCATAATGTGTTCGTCAGTTTTACAGATGATGAAAAATGCAGAGAGCGATTTTCTGTGCTTTATGCCATTGATTTATTTTATGCTCCAGAATTCTTTTTTGGTGTTCTACAGTAGGAAAACCAGTTCCCAACATCTTACATCATATGTAAAGTCATCAAACTTACACTCTGTTCGATTTATCTCTTTTAAATGTGGTATATAATGACCACTCTCATATTATGTTAGTTGCTAGTAGAGAGACAAGACCTCAAAGGCCTCCTTTAGAGCCGTCACCATAGGATTTAGGCTTAAGAAACAGCACAACTCTAAACTGGGTGGCTATTTAGTTTGAGTGCATACTGCACCATACATTGCATGTATTATTGATAAACCACTCCGCAGCCATCCATTTTCTTTTAAGTTACTGGTAAATTGTGCACCTGACAACTCAGTTTAAGACGCAAGTTCAAAACACTGGTAAATGACCATAATTTACCAATTGTAAAAAAAGATAAAAAGTGTCTGCGCTTCCCGAGTATCAGGCGCCGTCCCCGCTGTTCCTCTGATATGCGGGGACGGACGCCTGGTAATTTCTGGCCGAGGCGCCCTGTCGCCTAGCAACGGGCGCGCCGTGGCTTCCACTGGACTCAGCTGTCTGGCGCATGCGCCCTGGAACGGGACGCCACTTCAGCATGCAGCGTGCCTCTCCTCAGCCTGCTGTAATCCCTGGCCCCCTTCTTCTATTTAAACCTGGCTCTGGCGCCATTAGGGTGCCAGATTAACAGGTTCCCGACTCCAGCATTATTCCCTGTGATATTTTGACCCGGCTCTCCTGACCATTCTCTTGCTTTGTACTCTCCTGTTGTGACCCAGCTTATCTACCATTCTCCTTCTGCCTGCCCCATATTATTCCGTGACCTTGGCCTGTTTTGACTACCCTCTTGGACCTTCCTATTGTATCTCACATGCCCGATTGGTTTCTGTCTCGGTCCGTCTGACTCTCCTTACCGCTACACCGGCAACTGGCTCGTAGGACCGCAATCTGCATGCCTCGAGCAGCGAAGTCCAAACCTCCTTGCGAGGATCCTTGGCAAACACCGGGGCCACGTTAGACTCCGCACCTGCTAGTTCAGTTGTGCTCTTTCTTCTAGTTCACGGCTGAAGCCAGACACTAAGACAGCGTGTATGGTGGCAGCCGGAGTATGGGATGGGAGGAGGGGGGTTCCAACCCTCCTAGGCAGCTGATAGCGGGGTTCTAAATGGTTTAATAAAACCAAGTGTAAAACCTCATAAATCAGCATACCATATCTGCCAATAAATGGGTTAAATATTGATTTTGAGATGGCCTGTTTCCTCCAACACAGTTTATGAATCCATAATCTTTTATAGTGCTCCTATCCTACATTGATCATTTCATCGGAAAGAGAATAAGATATAAACTAGATTTACACTACCATTTTACAACCAGTTATATTTATGTTTTTTCTGATACTGTGATTATTGTCCCTACAGGTGCATCAATATATGTACTTTTATGCACACTGTTTAGGAATACTATAATTGTTTTTCTGGTGCATTGAGGCTTATGCATTTTATTTGTTTACATCAGTATCTTTTGGAAATATTTAAAGAATGCATGGGTGCACCAAACATTACAACTTCTTGCTTTAAATGCACCTCTGGCACCTATCAGTGTGGGGACAGATTTAATCCAGGGTGTTTAACCCTTTAGCAAGAAAGTAATTTAAATGTGCTAGAAATGTCAACTACAAACACCTAGTACTTTACATTAAAAAAAGTAAAATATGTGTATATCTATCCACCAAGTGCCTTGATGCACCTAAAGGAGATGGATGAGAAACTTCTTGATTAGCGTTTTCTCACCTTTTTCTTATTTTATACTTAAAGCAATGCCATCACCCAAGTCAGTCCTTCACTTCCTGCCCTGGCAGGGTCAACCAGACATTGACTGGAAAAAACCCTACCTAACTCCCCCTTCTATACCACTTTTAGACATTCACCCACAAGCTCACCAGTAAAAGGGGATAAGCCACTTTTATTAGAGAAAAGACATGGTAAAATACAGGCATGAGACCTGCCAAGTGGTGGTTGACGTATAATAAATGGTTTAATCTTTGTGAAAGAGGCCATAGTCCGGAATCAAACTCATGACCCCAGTGCTGAGAGGCAGAAGTGCTAACCACCGTACTTCCCAGCATCAAATGAATGCCCGAGGTTCCTCCCCAGTTTCATGCCTATCTATAGAACAGCGGCTGGTTCTATTAATCATGTGATCCTCAATGTTAGTTGACAGGCCAGAATGCCACTTTTACACACCTGAACACATACTACTATATGTAGTCAAGACAGAGTGAAAAGTGTGGCTGAGTTAATAAACTAATGTCCTGCTATATATCCAGCACCTTCAGTGTATGTAAGAAACTTACAACTCTCAAACGAGCTTGAAACTGAACAAACTTTTGTGGTTGCCGCCAAAGCAAAAAAAAAATACATGTTAGAGATGTTCATATAGACATTGGTTAAAATAAAAATGCATGTGTGCGTACCAGTCGTTAACAGCAAAATTCCAATCCTCCAAACAATTTTTACCACTAGGACTTTTAACATTGCTAAAGAAAAGCTGGAACCAAAGAAGGCGAATGTCCTGTAATAAATTACAAATTTCTGTTGTGGTTTCAGCAAAGGGAGACCACTAACTTGTAGTAGTTACAACATTAACATAGAAGTAAACAACTCCAATCTAAGTTAAACTACCATACAGTCTTGGGTGAGTGTTTCCCCAGGACCCACAATATTACAAAACAAAGCCAGTGTAATAGAACATTTAACAGGACGTACGAGAGCGCTGCCAGGACTGGTGAACTGAACCCGTCCTAAAAATTAATTCACTAGAATAAGAGGAATGGACTGAATAGGACACCTTATTAAAGGGCTTTGACATCAGTTACACACAACTTCTGATCAGGCAATTTAAATTTTTTACCCAATCCTTTTCACTACTGATAGCCTCTACCTTCTGCTCTCGCAGCTACCAAAAAATTACTTCATGGACATGGTTCAAGCAAGAGTCTAGGAGCGTATCTAATTAAAAGATAGGTATTGTATAATATAGTAAGCAACGGATTTAAGCAAATGGTTCAAAACAAGGAACTTAATTTGCCCAAAACAAGCAGTTAATTTAAACAACAGCTAAATACTTTTGCAAACTGAAGGCGTCAATATTTTCAGCACCTGAGCATCTCCCTTAAGAGAAACAAACCTGTCTTCACTTTTCGATTTTAGTGTGGTTTAAAGAAACAAAGAACATGGGTGATTTTTTTAATAGAAGCACTTCAAATAGTAAACTACATGTTCCAAGAGCAATATGTCATGGCAATCATAAACCGCAGCTGCAAACTCAGAATTAATCAAACACAGGGATTATACTTGTATAAAAAAAAACAAAAAAACATAGCAACAAAACTTCTGTATACCTTGGGCCTAAGATTTTCCATTAATTGAAATCAAAATCATTAAACACTAGACAACATGCTTACAGAACATGTCCTACCCAACATATATAAAAATAAAACAAAAATGTAGCGTATGGGACTCACTTCTTCCCCTAACCCCTGCCTACCCGTTACTTCCTCATTTTATCTAGATACTTTGAACCTATGAGCAGTAACGCACATCCATATTGAGGATCGCCCCTTCCCTTATCAAAACACAAAAAACCCAACAGTCTTTTCCAATATTCACTCACATCAGTCCCTGCCCCATTAGGGCTTACAGTCTAAATTCCATAACACACACAGACTAGGGTCAATTTTGTTAGCAGCCAATTAACCTACCAGTATGTTTTTGGAGTGTGGGAGGAAACCAACATAAACACAGGGAGAACATACAAACTCCTCACAGATAAGGCCACGGTCGGGAATTGAACTCATGACCACACTGCTGTAAAGCAGAAGTGCTAACCAATCACCACCGTGTTGTCCATACCCACCTCTCCCGTTTACATAAGTATCAATGTTATTTGCAGGGCAGCGCAAAGTGCAGGATAATTCACATGAATGATTTGGAATTCATGTCTGACACACACTTGTGAACAGCAGAGATGTGCAGCAACAAGATCAATGGTCCCAATGCCTGCATCTCAACGAGTAAGCAGTGGTCACGTGGCAATAGCTAAACCATTAGCACTGCGATTCAGTGCTGGTATTGATGAAATTTTTATATATATACATACATACACATATACATACATACACATATACATACATACACATATATATACACATACACACACACACACATATATACATACACACACACACACACACACATATATACATACACACATATATACATACACACATATATATATACATACACACATACACATATACATATATACACATATACACATATATATATATATATATATATATATATACACACACACACACACACATACACATATACACACATACACACACACACATTACTGTGCAAAGTGCTGCACAGTAAGAATGTTTTAAAAAATAGAAGTCTTGATTTTTATGAATTAACAAAATGCAGTCAATGAACAGAAGAGATATCTACATCAAAATCAATATTTGGTACAACCACCCTTTCCCTGCAAAACAGCATCAATTCTTCTAGGTACACTTGTACAGTTTTTGAAGAAACTCAGCAGGGAGGTTGTTCCAAACAACTTCTAAGAACTAACCACAGCTCTTCTGTGGATGTGCACTTACTCAAATCCTTCTGTCTCTCTCCATCCAAAGGGATGGAGAGCAGTACAATAATGAGTGTCTGCAGGCAACAGTGAAGCATGGTGGAGGTTCCTTGCAAGTTTGGGGCTGCATTTCAGCAAATGGATTTGGTCAGGATTAATGGTGTCCTCAATGCTGAGAACAGGCAGATACGTATCCATCATGCAATACCATCAAGGAGCCATCTGATTGGCTCCAAATTTATTCTGTAGCAAGACAAGAACCCCAAACATACAATCAATGTCATTAAGAACTATCTGCATCGTAAAGAACAAGGAGTCCTGGAAATCATGATATGGCCCATACAGAAGCCCTGATCTCAATATTATTGAGTCTGTCTGGGATTACATGGAGTCAGAATGATTTGAGCAAGTCTACATCCACAGAAGATCTGTGGTTGGTTCTCAAAGATGTTTGTAACAACCTCCCTGCCGAGTTCCTTTAAAAACTGTGTGCAAGTGTACCTAGAAGAACTGATGCTGTTTTGCAGGCAAAGGGTGGTCACACGAAATATTGATTTGATTTAGATTTCTCTTCTGTTTATTCACTTTGCATTTTGATTAATCAAAATAAGCTATTAACACTTCTATATTTTTAAAGCATTCTTACTTCACAGCATTTTTTCCCACACCTGCCTTAAACTTTCAGTGTGTGTGTGTATATATATATATTTATTATACACACAAAAAACTTAAGAAAATGTATCCACGAGCCCATAAAAATAAAAAAAATAATTGTAAGAGTATTTGTGTGTATTCACGAATACAGCTCCTTAATTTATAATTGCATTTTAGATACATATATTTCACACAGATCCCAGTACGTGGTTTTTTTTTTGTTTTGTTTTTTAAATGAATGCAGAGTCTCTTGTTAGGGTTCCTCTGTGCATATAAATAAATTTGATCTTACTGATGTTTTTAATGTCCGATATATTTGTTTAGGATGCATTACCGTTTTATGAACAATAATCAAAGACTAACCCTATTTTTCCCTGTGTAATGGAAGTGTATTATGGGATTAATGTGTAAAATATTGGTTTAGGTATATATCTAGCTTGCAGAGCTCACTATGCAGTTGCCAATAATTGCCTTCATTTTCCCGTCACACCCTTTTCTTCTCCCTGAGCTCTCAGTCAGTTATTTGGGATAGTGTATAACCAGGTCTGAAAGTGGGCATGAACATGACAAACCAGGCCCACAGCTAGCATGCACATCCCCTTGAATTTGCTTATAGCCTGCACAGAGGAATACCAATACTAGTTCTACCATATACATTTGCGCTTGGCAAAGTTTAGAAAATTTGAGGTTACAGTCATGTTAAAATGCAACCTTGTTAGCACCAATATCCGCAGTTGTTTATGCCAGAACTGATTGATGGTCATATACATGCATAGCACTGTTTGTACACTAAAACTAGTACAATTCTAAATTATTACACAATAAATTTATTTAAAATAACTATACATGGTTTTTTATTGCATTGAGCTAGTCTGTACTCCTTAAAACTAAATGTAAAACCGCGTTCCTGTTAAGGAGCACTTCATACTTTGTTAAACAAATGGGTGGAAGTGGCCTGGTATACAATACTCCTGCTGCTATCAAATTTCACTTACATTTTCCGTACTGCTATTTCAAATACTGGTTACACATATTTGCCATGCCTACAGTTATTGGAAGTGGTAAAGCAAATGTAACTGCGTGGAACCATGTCCAAGGACAGATTCTCATTTCAACCCCACCCCCTCCCCATATAATGAAAGGTGGTTTTACTCTGTACCAACTCATACAATTCACAAAGATTGGCCAGGTCATATATATTTACTATGGCAATGACATTTATTCTAGAGTAAAAATCAACCACATACTACAATGTACTAGTGCAATTGGATGCCACTTATGAGGAAAAACAAAATTCTTGCTGTTAATAGCACTTCTATGGTTTGTGGTAGTATTTTTTGTATGGGTTCAAAAAAAATGGGAAAATACTTATGGGGAGTGAAAATTTTGGATGGAAATGTGTTCTGCCCTGCGGAAACAGGGACTCCTAGTAAGTGTAATGCACTTTAATTATAAAACAGCACTGCCTCTAAAGCTGGCTGTGCAAACAAAACACACAAAAAGAAAAGATTCAGGACGTTTTGTCATTTGTTATGTGTGCAAATGGACAACGGTCCAATTTGAAAATATAACTTGCCACTTGGGGTGGGAAACTAGCAAATGCAATTCTCTGCATACACCTGGCCTCCACTCACATACAAAAGTTATCGTTTTTTAACTAGTGTGAAAAGCTATTTGGCTCGTCAGTAAGAAGCCAGATATTGTCAGGCATGTGAAGCAGCAGTGGGTCTGGGAGTGCGTAGAGAACATTGCGATCTTGCCCCCCACAATACAAATTACTAAAGGACAGGTAAGATGCACTCTAGCAGATTGGTTTTAGTGAGCATTTAGGTTTTAGAAATTATTTCTTACATATGAAATAAATATTTTATTCTAGTCACTATTCAAATCCTTAGATTGGTGCTTGCTTTCAGTCCTCTATCCAGTCATCCTTTGCCCATTCAGGTAGTCCAGTGGAAAAGTCAAAGTCAGCCCACTTATACCGCAAAGCATGAAGGTACATAACCAAATCTTTGGGAGAAGGATCAGCCCTTACAATCCTGCATTCCCCACAGAGTGAGTCTATTAGTCCTTGTCTGCTTTCCTCTGAATCAGTACAGGAAATACTTTCACCAGTGCCTTCCCTTTGATTGTTTTTTAGCTCATCACAATTCACAATTAAAGGCATTTCCTTGGTTGGTTGGTCATGTGCTGGGTCTCTATCCACTGGTGAAGTTTCATGTGATCCACTTTGTAAGCAACGTTGCTGACCTTCACTTTGCTTACTTGGCAACGTTATCTGAAGATCCTCTTCTGCAATATCCAAGATACCCAGACTCTGCTTTGACTTATGTTCCTCTATAAGAGACAGCAAAAGCTCGTCATTTGATTTGTCAATTTCACCCTTTTTGCCTCTGTTGGGACCCCAAGCCTCTGTATTGTAGACTGGATCATTGACAATAGGATGTCCTAAATACTGTAAGTGGACTCTGATTTGGTGTGTACGGCCTGTATAAGGGAAGCATTTAACCACACTAGACTTGCCATTGTAGCTCAGTCTTTGGAAGACAGTTTTGCTGAGTTTGCCTTTTGGATTTACACGACATACGCCAATCTTGTAGGAAACAACCATTATAGGCTCCTCGCAGATCACAGATTCTTCAGGAAACTCACCAATTACTCTACACACATACTCCTTCTCCACCTGTGTAAAGAGGGGGGGGGGGGGAATCTATTAAAAAAAAAAGTCATTTTACTAATTTTTAGCTCTAAATCCACTTTTGCTAATAACATGAGTTGCTGTACCTCAAGTATAACATATTTCATAATTAAGTTACTTATTTTGGGTGCAGAGCATATAGGATGTTAGGGACCAGCCTTTTGGTAATTTTTATTTTGCAGTCTGAAATTCAATCTATATGAATGTGCTTCTAGTTCTACAGCAGTCCATGTTATGGTTGAAAAATGAAGTACACAAAAAAAAAAAAAAAAGCCTTCATGGGCTGGGGGGGATGGGGGATACAAATTCAATTTGGTGTCCAATTCAAATATGTACCTGCAACAATTAGATTTTTCATTTTGTGTGTAAAATATTTTACGAATATATAATTCCACAAAAAAGGAACAAAATTCCCATTACCAAAACATGAAGATATAAGCATTATACATTTCTGAAAAAGGGAATTTTGCGCAGCTTCTTAAAATGAGTTTATATCAGACTTCTCAAAAGGAGGGCGAAATGAAAATAGATGTGTATAGCTGGTACATCTTCTGTCCAATTAACTATAACTGACAGGCAAGACTGGATTTTCACAATGCATTCAATTCTTCAAGTTGCGACAACCTGGAAGAAGCATGGAATGCTATGCAACGCATAAGGAGCACAGCTAAGTATGTAAATTTTGCTTTATAATTCAGTATGATATTTCAGTTAGTATGTGACAACTGAAACATTTTTATCAAATTGATAAAACTTATTAACAGAAAGTTGTAACTTGGTATACTCTTACTGTTGTCATAGGTCTACATAAACATGTAAAATTAAGCAAAATAAAATTAAAATGAAGTGTTAGACTAAAAACAGGCATTTCAATGTTCATAGCCAATATTTGTTTCCAATACATGTAGACCCCTACTTAAGTTATTGCACAGAGTATATGTAAACTGAACTTAACATCAAAGATGGCTTGTGTAACTTAGAACTGTGTAATGTGATCTGACGAGATTTATTTTAAAATAATGTGATACAATTACTGCGACAGTGTCAGAAACATCAAATCTGTATTTGGAAGTTATGTCAATATTGAACTTTTGCAACAAGATCTCATCTCACACCATTCTTCCCCAACTTTCCACATTTGAAGCGAAGGGAGTATCTGATGTGCCAGATGAATGACTGCACTACAGAAATGTGACGCTTGCACAGGTAAAGTGGCTGTGTTAATTAATGATGGAAAAAAATTTTTTTCCATGCATAATTAAAAACAGAGGAGGAAGGGGTTGCAGCAAGTAAATTTCACTGTGAACTTTTCAATCATTCACAAATATGAGGTTCAAAGCGCCCCCTTGACCCACAAGCAGGTTACACTATATAACGATTGTGTTTGGTTTTGAGCTGGTAGTGAAAGAAAAAAGTTAAATCATATTCGGTTGTATCTGAAAGACTATCCCTTGATAAGTATGCCACATACCTATTTAACAAACTTAAAATAGAAGACCTGAAGAAACGCAGCAAAGCTTGGGCTTACAAAGATTAAAATTATTAGACTTTTTCAGATGATGCTAAGCGACACTTCAAGCAGACACTTTAAACACTATCGCTTCCCTTGACATCCCTGTTGAATGGCATATCGTAGCCGATTGCATGCGGGGTGTACCTTGAAGCGAATGATGCATGACAAAATCAAGCCTGCATGTTAACATGAATTTGAAGGGACTGCAAAATCAGTTTGCGGCTAGATCACTTATAAATAACTTATGGTATAACTTTAAAGAAAATAGTGCCGGGCGCTTATTTATATAATTGCAAATGTACTTATTTTTGATATTGTGTGTATTTTGGTAAAGGAAATATCTTTATTTCTAAGACCAGGAGAGGAAATTAGTTTTAAGTTTGCTAGAGGAAATGCATTATTTCTGAGGTATATACCTGAAGCAAAAAGCACTTGTTGATGAAGTCTTTGTGTATTTTGGTGTGGGGAAATGACTTGTTTGGAGGTTAGTAACTTTTCTTTGGGAATGTGTATTCTGCAACTGTCTGAAGAAAGGACCCATGTTAATTAGATGTGTGAGGGTCCAGCACCTGAAGGCACAGGAAGGTTTAAATAGACTTGCTGTTAGATTTTCTGTGTCTAAAATAAGATGCAGGAAATCACAGCAAGTTTTAGGGTATCACAGATAAGTGTAAATATTGTTAGCTTTGCATGTAAATCCATGTTTGGGTAAACATATTGCATCCAGATTCTAAAAATAGCTCAGACCTCAGGGGGCTGGCTTACCCTGTGAAGCTGTGTCCAACTGTATAAAAATAGCACTGTTTGTATTGAAAATTGTTGTTCTTGTTTCATTTGACTTGCTCACTGCTACCTTCAACCAGGATGAGCAAATAAACATCACTTGCTTCAAAGACTTGCTTGGAAACTTCTCCATCCCTGTGACCTACAGATTAGACCCAACTCTAATCTGTTCCTGGCTGTTCTGAGATTTGGACCCAGTAATGCGTTTGTAAGCCCCTCCTACTGCAGTTAGAGGGCACATTAGGGATAAGGAACAGTAGCAAAGTAAGCCCAGTTGGTTTCCAGCAGCAACAGGCAGGGTGGCATAGGTTGCATCCTGTCAGTTTGTTAATGAATTGTGTGTTACCCAAGTGCTCAAGTAACCATAGTTTTTGTATTAATATTATGATTGATATGTATGGTTTTTCTACTTTTCTTTATATAAAACACAGTCAACAATTTTGTCTCAATAAATGAATTTAAATAAGAGAAAGAGTTGGTAAACTCAGTTTCAAACTGTTAGCCAGTGACCATTCCCACTTTAGTCTCAACACTTATTTTCACTACCTCTTGAATGGTGCAATAAATATTTTACCAAACAAAAAAAATGATTTTGAAAGTGCCTCTCAATTCACAGAATTGTAATTTCTTTTGTAGCCAATATAACTGTTTGATACGTGTTAATCCGGCAACACAATAACAATTATGTTGAACAAGTGTTAATATGAACACAAAATAGTTAACGCTCATTGGACATTATAGCACAACCATGACATCTTGTTTTAGGTTTTCCTTCTCTCTTCGAAAAATTTGCAAAATATAACTGAAATACCAGGAGATGTTTCCCCCTAATGTTAGTCCATGACTGAATTTTGTGTGTGGGGCATTACCACAGTAGAGAGAAAATATAAACACCACACATCTTTGTAGAATCACAATAATCCCCATTCCATCACACTTTGGTTTCCTCCGTTCATACCAAAACTATTGCTTTGAAGGGGCAGAGTGTAGACGATGAAAGAACGAAGTTAGATAGTGTATAGATTCTGGAATCAGAAAATATAAATATGGAGCACAGTATTAGTATGAAGTGTTCCTTCTACTAATTTCTTGTGACTCACCTGCCTCTCTCGCACTTGCTCAGCCATCTTTTTGGACACTTCCACAGTTTTGGCAAACACAAGCACACCAGAAGTCAAACGATCCAAGCGGTGAATAGTGTACAGTGCCTTCAAATTATGCTCTTTGCCCAAAATAAAAATAACAGTGTTGTGCCGGTAGCGACCACAGGGATGGACTGGCAGCGATGATGGTTTGTCCACGGCTACAATCTCATCATTTTCAGCTAGGATGCACAGGGGCTGGGCAGTTACAGGAGGCTCATGACGATGCACTGTGTTCCTGAGGAAATCATTATCCTACAGAGCAAGCAAGCGAAAGACAAATGTCACAGACCATATAAATATCTACTTCACAACTACGCTGTTACAGCTAACGAACTGAAAACTCAAACTCAGTTTTAATTTTATGCTGGTTCTAACAATGATGACAAACTGTTGAGGGGGGGGGGGGGGGGGGGGGAAATAGAAAAGTTGAGAATATACATAATTAAAATAGCCATTTATCCACTTACCAACACATCTACCAATATGGAGATGTCACAGAGCATGAGTATAGTGTGGTGTAATAATTCAATATGGAACCTGACTAAATAGCCACTTTTATCTACCTAGGCGTCATCACACTCGGGGGGAATATATACTAAACTGCGGGTTTGTAAAAGTGGAGAGGTTGCCTATAGCAACCAACCAGATTCTAGATGTTTAGTGCATTCTACAAAATGACAGGTAGAATTCGATTGGTTGCTATAGACAACATCTCCACTTTTTCAAACGCACAGTTAAGTATACCCAAGACAGCTTCAGTACTCTAGTGATGAAATCACTAGTTTCCAAGTTGGGAAAGGATGCATTCCAGAAGCTTATCAGTTAACTGTGGGGATTCTAGTAATAAGACCTTTAAACAGTTAATGGTGAAAGGGATTATCAGAAACATTGTCAAGATCACAAATACTCAAGTTACTAGATTTTGAGATTTCTGAATCTAAAACAGGTTTTAAGTTTTTTTTTTTGGTTTTTTTTTTACTAGCGACATGTATCTGCTAATTAGTGCAGTCTACAGTTTGTTTCCATAGTTGCAGAGTCAGTCCTTAAGAACCTTGGTAACTAACATAATTCTTCCAATTAGGCAAAAATAATTTGTACAAAATGATCATTCATTCAATACAGTTTAGCAACAGTACCAGTTCTGGCTCCAATAGAACATACAACAGCAGAAGCACTGGTGGATATTACTTATGGATTTACCAAAATATGTATTCATCTATAAGAACAGAGGGTTATGGGGATCTGCTCTCCCTATATACAAAAGAAAGAAACTAAATGCTGCCGTGAAAATTGAAAATATAGAAGGGGAGTCCCACTCCTTGAAGTAGATAATTTATAAAAGTAGATACCTTGGCGCAATATATATATATATATATATATTAATCTTTATGAACACTTTTAACAATTAACAAATTAAAAACATCTTAGTATACCAAATTTCAGCCCTTTCTGAATTTTTTTTTTCACACACACACTAAGAATTTAGTAGGTCAGTGTATAACTCTGCCCAGCAGGTGGCACTGCAGCTTGGTTTTATTTTTTCCACACACACACACACAGACAGACTAACACACGCCACTAGACATTTATATTATAGATATATATATATGGAAAAGTATTTATTACAATAAAGATACTTGAACAATCTTAAAATTAGAAAAGATTGCAACCTCGATATAAATTAACTTGCATATGCAAGGATATTCATAAAATTTCAACACAAAAGACTCACTTGCAACTTAGTATTCTGCATACAAGAATTTATCAGCGAGGAAGCTTCTTGTAAGCAAAACGCGTTGGATTCACTACTTAAACGTTCCATCTACTACTTTACATCCTTTCATATATGGTATTGTGAGGGTTTGCAAAATAAAAATGATATATCCATATAAGTAATCATTATGTTATAGCTTTAAAAAAAATTAGCAGATATTTTACTCAGAATGAGAAAAGACAAAGATTGAAGTTTTGAAAAATGTTGCAAAAGATGTTCTCAGAGAATATGGACAAGCCAAGGACGCACAGCTGAATGTTTTATGAAAAGTAACATTTAGACTGGTGAGAAAATAAAAATATAAGAAAGACTTGTTTAAAACTTACAAATTTCAGAATACGTATAATGTATCATTAGCTTATTGTATTCATAATTTACTGTTTTCTAATTGGTTGTTGCGCTGTTATACCTCTAAAACTTCTAATTGGCTGTTACACTACTATACCCCTAAAAACTATTATGTATAATTATACGATTCTGGAGTAAAGCAGTTTTCAGTTTGGAAACCAGACACTTGTGTGGTCTCATTCTGTGCTCTGATCGATTGTTACTATAGATATTTGATAAACTGCTGACTGACTTATTCAATTACAGGTGGTTATTCTGTTAACATAGGTAAAGAACCCCAACATTTCCACAATCCAGAGTGCTTCTGTCCGGTTCATCCAAAGTGAGACGCATGTGCATTTGGTACACAGTCGCGATGGAGAGGGATTTACCTCTGGTGTTCGGCAGACAAGAAATCTTGAGGCGGGACGGGGAGATGGAGTGACATCTGTAAGGCACTATGAGGAGGGCAAGTCCTACCGTTTGTCCTTGGATCTTGGAGATTTCTGGACAGTTTGAACTGTGGCTGTCTACACCTAGGAACACCTCATTGTCGGACACATTTCTTACCAGCTGGTGAAAATCACATCTATAATCAGTGCGCAAAATGTGGTAGCAGATTATTTATTGAAAGATTGAGTGCGGTTATGATTTTTCATACATTGAAATTTGTGCCGAACTTTCAGAGCTCTAATAACATGTCTATATTTACGGACCTTTGCATTGATTTTTTTCCTGTATGCAGAATACCAAGTTGCAAGTGAGTCTCTGTTGAAATTTTATGAATATCTTTGCATATGCAAGTTAATTTATAATGAGGTTGCAATCTCTTCTAATTTTAAGATTGTTCAAGATCCTTTATTGTAATAAACTTTTTCATAATACACACACACACACACACACACACATATATATACACATTCATCTATGCCTGTACAGAATTCATAATGATCATTTGAGAACTGCTACTAGAACACATACTATGCATATTACTTTATATTATCTGTTGTGCAATATGCTCATGGCATCCTTTTCTCTAAATTATTGCATCCTCTACTCTGGATTGAACAGTACAGTATCAATACATAACATTAATGTAATATTGAATAAGGAAACCAGACAGATGCTTTAGGAAACTAAACAGATTGTGTGTATAATTATATGACTATCCAAGTGGGAAGCACAGATGAACAAATGCAAAAAAATAAGAGCACTGACAACTCTAGTATGTAGCAACAGTTGCTTTTCAGATTGTTATAACTCTCTGATGCAAAATGAGGACAAATGATAGAGGTACAGTAACTAGGCAAAGGTAGAACTAGGAAACTATAGCCATTTGCAATAAGAATATGAATCAATATGGAGGGATTTAATATCTCACCACACCTCACCTTGAGCACTACGTTCAGGTCTGTGACCGTGTGCTGATTAAGCCTCAACCTGCCGGCCTGGGCGGCCAGCTTGTAGTACTCCAATGGCTCTGAGCGGAACTCTGTGCTGAACACTTCCAGCAAGCTTTTCCCCAGCCAGCGCCCTTTGCAGTACGTCTCGAAATCGAAGTAGTAAGGTCGGACTTTGCGCAGCCCGTTCTCCAGATAGGATTCGGTCTCCCGGAAATGTTCATCTCCGAAGCTGACCCCAGCTCTCCGCTTCGTAGGTGGCGGCACATAGCGATCATCGGGACCATCTCCCTGTTGCTTCTTCTTCTTCTTGCTGTCTAAACCACCAGCAGCCTGTCCCTCCGCCTTCTTCCTCTTCAGCGACATCTGAGCTATAACCGCGGTCACCAGTCGTCCACTGCCACTCACCGCCGCTCTCATCACCACGTGGTCGGGCGCTCACTTATGACGTCAGATGCTATGGCCTGTCAGTTTACGGAATTAGTACTCTCCCTTCTCAGACTGAGTCTGTGGTGTGGGCTAGCTTACTGTACGCCTTGGCATATAGTGGTGCCTAATGCAAGTATTAACGTGGTGGCCCTCGGCGTGCCCAATGTTTGTCAGGATTGAAAACTATGCTTTGGGCTGTATTGTCCCTTTGTTGCCAAAGTAGCAAACACTCCAACCGGTACACAATGTTCTGCTTAAGAATTTACTGGATACTTTTTATTCCAGGTTCATGTGCTAAATAACCGTTGAGAAAGGCGTTTTATTTACCATCAGTTAATTAGTTCAGCCCAGGTTACTGAATTGGGAAGTTCGGTACTAGAGTATTTTGTAGCAGGTAGAAGGCAGGGCCGGATTGGGACTAAAAATCAGCCCTGGCATTTAAAGTACACAGGCCCACCTCAGTTCCAGATCATAATTATCACAGTACTTTTTGCTTATTTTATCATAATCAGACAATCTATGAAAGCATGCTGCTGTCAAACATAAGTATGCTTGATGAACAGCCCCAGTACGCCTCCTGTGGTTCTCCAGTTTACATGGAACTATAAATCCCAGCATGCCCCACAATAGGCTGGCAGATATACTGAGACATCTAGTTCCACAGCAGCTAGAGAGCTACGGGGTGTTGGGGTATGTTAATATAGTACTCTGTGGATCAGCTGTTTGCTGTCTGTTACCTGCCATATCCTGTGAGATACAAATATATTACCGCGCAGCTTGATTCTCTATTTGCAGCATAAGGCGCACCAGTATCACACAATGGTATATACAGGGCTGGCTACAGAAATTTGGGGGTGGTACAGTGAACTTTGGAGCAGGAAAGAAACCAAAAAGGGCATGACCAAATTGTGTTATGGGTGTGCCCCCCACCCAGACACATTATGACACCCCCGGCCAGGGGTGGGCTGGGCAGGGAGCATCGGCCCCCTGGGCCGCTCAGAATCACGGCTGTTAGGGCCGCCCGCTCCCCGGAAGTAATATCAATGTGATGCAGCCCCTATTATGTAACATGGTTATCATTTCAGATAGATGTTGGACAAATACACAGACAATACTGTGTGCACTACTGTTAGTTGCACGCAGTTCTGCCTTCACAAGCAGCACAGTGTGAAGCAGGACATACCTCCCAACTGTCCTTGTAGTCGGACCAAAATGTCACGAAACGAGACAGCCACCCAAATTCGGGAATTCCCCACCAGATTCAAGACAGTTGGCAGACTGTCCTGTTCTCTCCTACTGGTTCTTGTCACTTTCACCACCTGTGGCTGCGGGTATCTTTAATTGCTGCTTGTCTGGATCCTGGAATGTTTGAGCTCCTATGTGGAAAAAAATGGGTACATATAATTTAGAAAACTCCAATCAGCCCTGGTGTTTAATCACTACAACCCATGTTTTATAATTAGGGCTCCCTCCAGCCCCAACATTAAAATACTAGTATTCACATTTAATAAATAAACCTATATCCCTTCCTCCAAACAACCCCAGCAATAAATGAAATAGCATTTACTTTTAAAAAATATACCTATTTCCCGAAACCATCTCTGCCATTAAATAATTAATATTCACATTTAATAAATAGACATAATTTTTTTCCCAAACAGCCCCATTTTCAATTAATAGCCCCCAACCCACCCTAGCATTAAATTAAAGGTTCAATCACCCCTTCTTAAATTGATAGACCCCGATATTAAATTAAATTGACCCACATTGCCCCACAAATAAAATAGCACCAATTAAATATTTAGCCCCCACCTAAACTCCACCATTAAATTAATAGCCTACCTCCCACATTACATTAACACTCCCCCTTCCCTCATGCCTAAGTACGTGCCCCCAATTGATATTAAGCCACCATAGTGCCCCCAAATCATATTATACCATATAGTAGTGCCCCAAAATTATATTATACCATACAGTAGTGCCCCAAAATCATATTATACCATACAGTAGTGCCCCAGTTCATATTATGTCACAATAGTGCCCCCAAATCATATTATACTACAGAGTAAACATATTAACGCCACTAAATTATATTTGTATAAACTGAGTTTATATAAATATTCATCAGGAATTATTATAGATTATACAGAAGAGCATACTAACTGCAATATAGAAGTATATTAAAAGTCAGCTTGGAGCTCTGTAACCTCATGGCTTGTGGCTTCTTTTATGTTATAGTAAGTCCTCAGAGTTTTCTGTAGCATCCCCCCCCCCCATTTTCTGTGTGGCATCCTCCTCCCCCCCTGTTTTCTGTGTGGCATCCTTTCTCCCCCCCCCCCCCCTCCATTTTCTGTGGGGCGCCCTTTCTCTTCCCCTCCATTTTCTGTGTGGCATCCTTACTCCCTCCGTTTTCTGTGTGGCATCCTTTCTCCCCACCCCCCCTGTTTTCTGTGTGGCATCTTTTCTTTCTCCCCCCACGTTTTCTGTGTGGTATCCTTTCTCTCCCCTCCCCGTTTTCTGTGTGACACCCTTTCTCTCCCTCCCCCGTTTTCTGTGTGGCATCCTTTCTCTCCCTCCCTCCCCGTTTTCTGTGTGGCATCCTTTCTCTCCCCCCCCCTCCCCGTTTTCTGTGTGGCATCCTTTCTCTCCCCCTCCCTCCCTGTTTTCTGTGTGGCATCCTTTCTCTCCCTCCCTCCCCGTTTTCTGTGTGGCATCCTTTCTCTCCCCCCCCCTCCCCGTTTTCTGTGTGGCATCCTTTCTCTCCCCCTCCCTCCCTGTTTTCTGTGTGGCACCCTTTCTCTCCCCCCTCCTCCGTTTTTTCTGTAGCATCCTCTCTCTCCCCCTCCCCCCATTTTAGTGTACTTTTTCACCTTCTTTCCTCTTCTTCTTTCTGTCTTCTTCTATCTGCTCCTCTGACAGCTTGCAGGACCCGGGCAGTTTTGAAAGTGCGGAGCGGCACATGTAGTCATGTGGCTGTTTCCTGGGGAGAAGCCAGCCACCAGGAAGCCTGTCACTGATAGGTTGTCAGTGTCGGTGCACTAATTGCCCAGGACCCGGCCCAACTGACCATTGGCCCTTCTGGCATTTGCAGAAGTGCCAGATGGCCAGGCCGGTCCTGGTAGAAGGGGTCATGCTAGAGAGTCTGCTGCATTTGGCAACTGTGGAACAATATAGCCCATAGTGTATATCTCACATTGTCACGACCCGCGGCGGTACTCACAGCCGCCACGGCTCGCTAAGGCAACGGTCGAACGCTCCCTCAGCGCGGCGTTCCGGCAGTATAGAGTGCCGGGCGCGCACGTGTGTTCACTAGATCATTCTTTAGATTCAGCCTGTGGGCTGAATTAGCAGGCATTAGCCTGCAAGTGTGCATTGCAGGGGCAAGCTCTGATTGGTTATCTGTGTAGCAGGTAATTAGCCTGCAAGTGTGCATACTCCAGGGGCAAGCCCTGATTGGTCCATCTGTGTATTTAAGGCAGTGAGGTCTGCAGCCTCATTGCCGGTTATAGCTTTTCTGTCACAGTTCTGCTTGCTCCTTGCTCCTTGTTCCTGTCCTGTGGATACCCTGTCAGATTTCTCGTGTATGACCCCTTGCTTGGATTTGGACCCTGCCTATTTTGCTCGTGACCCTGACATTTCCTGCCTGTATCTTGGACCTTGCTACCGTGCCTGTGACTTCTGACCTTGGCTTGTTTGGATACGCTGTCTGCTGCCAGCCCTCAACCATTGCCTGGCCTTCACTCCGCTTTCCTGGGTTCTCCCCAGCCGGTACACATTTCACGACCCTCTGTTAGTCTGTGGCCAAGTCTGTCCCACCACTATGGGCAACAGTGAACACCAGACTCTCAGAGCAGACTCGGGTTTTGCTGTACCGGTTAGAGGGGTTCCTAACACACATATGATATTATTGTTAGTGTCTGGTGCCACACGTTGGTAGTACAAACAAGGTAGACAATGGTACCATATAAGTCAAGTCATATTACAAAGGCCAATTCCAGGGCACTTACATTGATGACAAGGGAGGGGTGGAAAGCAAGTAGTGAAGAGGAGGGAGTGTCATGCTGGAGAGATCTCACAATCTAAAAGGGAGGGGTTGGAGTGGAAAAACTTGGGGGTGACATGTAGAGGGGAAGAGAGAGGATGAGGTGTTAAGCAGCGGCCTACTAAGCTTTGGTGAACAGTTGAGTTTTGAGAGAGTGTTTAAAGCATTGGAGGCTAGGGCAGAGTCTAAGGTGACCATTTAAGTTTGAAGATACGTGGTTCCCAAATCACTCAGACACGGTATTAGAATAAAAAATAGAAGGATGATTTATTTTGCAGAGCAGGATTATATACAGCACGGCCCCTTAACGATAGCAGGTCCAACAAGTGAGGAAATCAATTCAAATAAATTCAGTGAGATAGGTTCCACAGCACATCTCTGGCAGAGCATCACCTTTTGGCCAAAGTCAGTCACAGACCTGTCCAGCCTCCAGGGCAGCCTCTTTTATCACCTCATAATCCCACCTTGGGAACTGCCTGCCCCAGCGCTTCTCACACCATTCAGCCCCCTCCCCTACCTCCCCAGGTGTCTTCCCTCAGGTGACCCCTGCTGGGTCCGGCTCTTGGCTGTCTGTAGAGCTCACTGGTGGACAATAGGGAGCAAACAGAATTAACAATGCTATCTTAATTCACTCAACTCCTGAGTGTTCCTTGTGGAGGTGGAATTTAACCCCTGAAGTACTTTTCCAAGGAGATGTTATAGTTCCATCACTGATACTTCCTGATAACAACATGGTTAAAAAGTGCAGTTCAAGTATGTATTAGATTGAGGCAGCGGTTCCCAAAGTGTGCGCCGCGGCTCCCTGGGGTGCCACGGTGCTGTCATAGGGGTGCCGCGATCACCCTCAGAAGAAAAAGAAAAAAGAGAAGAACTTACATTTCCAGCGCCGGATCCTCCTCACTCTACTCGCTGACTGCTGGGCGTTACGTCATTATGCCTGACAGTGTCAGTGAGGAGCAGCAGCAGAGAGAAGACAGCAGAAAATGAGGAAAAAGGTAAGTAAACGGAGAGTGAAGGGGGGACACAGAGAGAGAGACGCTGAAGGAGGGGAGGGGGACACAGAGAGAGAGACGCTGAAGGAGGGGAGGGGGACACAGAGATGCTGAAGGATGGGAGGGGGACACGGAGAGAGACTCTGAAGGAGGGGAGGGGGACACAGAGAGAGACGCTGAAGGAGGGGAGGGGGACACGGAAAGAGACGCTGAAGGAGGGGAGGGGGACACAGAGAGAGACGCTGAAGGAGGGGAGGGGGACACAGAGAGAGAGACGCTGAAGGAGGGGAGGGGGACACAGAGAGAGAGACGCTGAAGGAGGGGAGGGGGACACAGAGAGAGAGACGCTGAAGGAGGGGAGGGGGACAGAGAGACGCTGAAGGAGGGGAGGGAGACACAGACGCTGAAGGAGGGGAGGGGGACACAGAGAGACGCTGAAGGAGGGGAGGGGGACACAGAGAGACGCTGAAGGAGGGGAGGGGGACACAGGGTGAGCTGGCAAAGAGGGGGACACAGGGTGAGCTGGCAAAGAGGGGGACACTGAGCTGGCAAAGAGGGGAACACTGTGAGTTGGCAAAGAGGGGGACACTGTGCGAGCTGGCAAAGAGGGGGACACAGTGTGTGAGCTGGCAAAGAGTGGGGCACAGTGTGTGAGCTGGCAAAGAGGGGGACACAGTGTGTGAGCTGGCAAAGAGGGGGATACAGAGTGATATGGTGAAGGGGCGCAGTAATATGATGAAAGGGCACAATGTGATGGTGAAGGGGTCTAAATACATCTTACGTCATTTTGACCCAACTACTTAAAAAACGGGACTAACCGGTAATTATTTTGGCTTAGGGGTGCCTTGGAAAAATTATGGTGACCCTAAGGGTGCCTCGAACTGAGAAAGTTTGGGAACCACTGGATTAAGGGGTTGTAACACGGGTCCATACACCATGCCCGTTGCTTTACATTAAGAATGACCGCAATTTTAACACAATCCCTTTTAATCCTTATCGCAATGCTAAGGATCGAAAGATCGTGTGCATTTACTAAAAAACTTCAACAGGAAAGGCAGTCACGAAAGACTGCTGTTCCTGCGAAGAAACCTCTCCTATCTGTTCTATGGTCACTATTGAATGTCGTATTGATTTTTTATTTATAATGTGTCTTGCGATAGTGACCGGAGGGCAGAGCAGTAAGATGCAGTGAGGGATCCGATGACCCCTCTACTGCAATGCCCCCCCCAAACAGCATACTTGAAAATTTACACATAAGGTGATGCATACTTGCCTACTCTCCCAGAATTCCCAGGAGGCTCCCGAATTTCAGGGAGTCCTCCCGGAAGAGAAGGCACACCTCCCGGATTCGCCGAAATTCATGGCATTGAATGGCAGTGGTGGGACTTAATCGCGTCATTGAGCCCCGCCCCTGCTATTCAATGCTGTGAATTTTGGCATTTTATAGTGGGGGCAGAGCTATGGTGACACTCTGTTAGATGACTCTCCTCCGGGAAAGAAGTTTTGAAAGTTGGAATGTATGCGGTAATGTACACCAGCCTGAGCTGGCATCTATTACCGTATGTATAAATACCTTTTCATTACGTGTTAAATAGCAGTCTCCATAGACATTTATGGGGATTGCTATGGATTTTGATAAAAAATGCAAAGCAGCAGATATCTACGATATCTGTTGCGATGCCCTATTAAAAAAATGTTAACTACACTTAAAAATGCGGCTGAATAGGCCCTTAATAGAGTCAGGGAGCACATTCCTGAGATGGGGAACAGCTCAGAAAAAGTCTTAGTCAGAGGAGGTTATTATCTGGGCAGAGCAAATGAATGATCTGTGTCAGCTGAGAGGTGTAACAGTCTAAACACAACAATCTTTGTGTCAAGGATATAAAATATAATGAGACCGAAATTAAATTGGGATTCAGACTAGTAGTTTGAAGGACTACAGAATGATTGCAGTCAGTTTTTCATTAAATAAATAAGCAGCAATTACCAAAATACTTTGATTATAGCCATATGAACGATCTGCAATGATCGTGTTACGGATTTACCTCTCCTCCGTTCCACCGCCGCTCCGTCTATGTCGGAAGCCGCATTTCCGGGTTTGGCGGTGTGAGGAAACGGTACTACTGGACTGAGAACTTTGTATTCATCACCCGTTTCTCACGGTTTATTGTACTTTTTAATCCTTGGCCCAGTCTAGGTATATACACCAGAGCATTGGTGTATTATGTGTATTATTATTTCATGTTATTGGATACATTTTGCCCATACTATTACCTGTGATATTGTATGTAGTATAAATAGAAACAATATTGCCATACTGTGTGAAAATATCAGAACAACAGCAGTCATTTTGCTTGTGCTAGCTAATGTAATTACCATTTGTCTCAAATGTGTATTGTATGGGGTGCAGCTGAGATGAGGTTTGTAATCAGAACAATGTCTGAGTTAACTAGCTGGCAGCCCATGTTAATTAGCTAGGTCAACAGATAACCTGAGAGGTAATGAGGTTAGAACTTCTACTCATATGCAATGTGCCTCCACAGTAATATATTGGTTGAAATAGCATGGGGAAATGTATCAATATGTGTCAATATAAATGTAATTGTATCAAAAGGTATCACAGACTTATATTGTGTAACCCTGCTGATATCATGTGTCAAAAGTCTTATTGTTCCATGTAACAAACAGTAAGTACTATTTGATGTGATATGTTTATATAGATACAACATGTTTGCTTCTGATAAGGGACCAACCTTGTTAGGGCAAAATCATTGTTACTTGGCTTACAACATTGAAAGAGTGGCCTTGCCCTCAAAATGTACATGCAAAAGTATACAATTTACTGCTACACCCTGCTAATGGAGTTTCCCCTACCAAACACACTAATAAGTTGAATATAGCATTGATGGTCAGATTACTGCAAATGTATCTATGCATTTTTTAGGATGAATCCAAATAAAAGGAAACTATATAGTCCACACTCTTAATCCTGTGAATAGCTTTCTTTTGCAATCACCTTGCATTTCCAATCACAATTTTTTGTTACTGCTTCGGATTTTGAATGGGAGATAGGTGAGTTAACTGTGTTGCCAACGTGATTACCAATTTGAGATCATATATCCATCGTGCCTCTTCTTTGTTGATTTGTCTGATATGGTCCCCCTCTCTCCAGTTTTTGTGGATTTGTTTAATGGCCACGAACTTGAGGCCTTCAGGGTTGCAGTTGTGTGTTTTGAGAAAATGATCCGATACGCTGTGGAGTGGGTATCCCTTCTTGATATTACGGATGTGTTCGGAGATTCTAGTCTTAAGAGTTCTGATGGTGCGTCCGTTGTATTGCAAATTGCACGTACATTCTAGTAGGTAGATGATATTGGTGCTGTTGCAGGTGAGGAATTGGTCTATGTGGTATTGTTTGTTGGTGTTAAGGGAACAGAATGTAGTGGTAGGTTTGGTAGATCTGGTGTGCATGTTTTTACAGCCTATGCATAGGTCGCAGTAATAGAAACCGCTGGGATTGGACGAGGTGATGGTGGTTTGTTTTAACTTTGGCGGGGGAATGTGGTTACATACTAGAGTCCTGTTTTGACCTTGAGGTTTGGTTGGAGTACATGGTGTAGAATGGGGTCTTTGAGGAGGATGTTCCAGTGTTTTTTGACTGTATGAGCTATTTTTGGGGCTGCTGTTGAAAATTGGGTAATGAAGTATATGTCATTCACCGGTTTAGCTGATGGTGATTTTTCTCTGTATGTAATGAGAGTGTGTCTGTCGATTTCTCTTGCTGTAGTGAACGCTTGTTCAGCCAGGTCTTGGTGGTAGGCTTTGTTCAGGAATTGTAGTTGTAAAGTTCTGCCTTGTGTATCGTAATCTTGGATGTTTGTGCAGTTCCTGCGTATCCTTTTGAACTGTCCTTGAGGAATATTAGATAACCAGTTGGGATGGTGGTTACTGGAGGCGAGTATGTAACTGTTGACATCCACTTTTTTGTTTGGTGATTATGGAGTGGTTTTGTATGTGTACCTCAAAGTCGAGAAATTCTATCTTCTCTTTACTGGTGTGTGAGGTGAATTTGATGTTTCTGTCGTTACTGTTGATGTATTCAAGGAAATCGGTAAGTGAGTGAGTGTCGCCTTCCAGATGAAGAGAACGTCATCGATGTATCTCTTCCATAGCACCAAGTTCGCACCGAGGTTGCGCCTTCTCCAAATGTAATCCTCCTCCCACTTAGCCATGAAGAGGTTCGCGTAACTCGGTGCGAACTTAGTGCCCATAGTGGTGCCTCTGTGCTGCAAATAGAAATTGTTGTCGAACCATGTGTAATTATGTGTAAGTATGAATTCAATACCCTTCAGTAGGAAATTGATTTGTTCCGATTGTAGTGTGCCTTTTTCCTGTAGGAAGTGTTGTATACTGTTGAGACCCATCTGGTGGCCAATGATCGTGTAGAGGGATGTTACGTCAGTGGATGCTAGCCACATGTCATCAGTCCATTGTATGTTCTGTAGTGACTGGATGTCTGCTGTTGTGTCTCTTAAATATGACGGTTGCTGCTGTGCGTAGTCTTGTAGGAAATGGTCCAGATATTGGGAAAGGTTGGAGGTGAGTGATCCTATGCCCGAGATGATGGGTCTGCCTGGGGGGTGAGTGGGGTTCTTATGTAGTTTCGGTAGGTAGTAGAACACTGGTATGACAGGGTGTTTGGTGTTTAGGAAATCGTATTCCTTGATGTTGAGTATGCCTGCTTCTTTTCCTGATTTGAGGAGATGGGATAATTCTTCACTGAAGGCTGGTGTGGGGTCTGTGGGAAGTTTATGATAGGTAGTCTTGTCATTGAGAATGTTGTGGCATTCCTGTTTGTAATCTTGTGTGTTTAGTAGAACTAGGTCTCCACCTTTGTCTGCGGGTTTGATGACAATATTTGTGTTAGTTTTAAGTTTCTGGAGTGCTAGTCTCTCCGCTTTGGTTGGGTTGGGTGTTCTATTTTTGGGTTTAGTGACCATGTTTTCTAGTTCATCAATTAAGAATTTTTCATATGTTTCAATATAGCTACTTTTGACTTGAATCGGATAGAAGGATGACTTGGGGCGTAGTTCGGTATGTGTGAATGTGTTGTCTGTTGTTGGGGTGTGTTGTACTTGAGTCTGTGCAAAATGTTTCTTGAGACATATTTTGCGGATGAATTGTTGTATGTTTAGGTAGGTTTCAACCTAGTTAAGCTGTCGGGTACGTGCAAATTTGATGCCTTTTCCCAATAGGGATGTTTCTGCACTAGATAATTGGTGGCTACTTTGGTTGAAAATGCCTAAGTGCTGGTTGGAGGGGGGTGTTTCTGGGATAATTTGTGTTTCTTGTTGGTGTAAATTCCTTTTTTTTTTGCCTGTGACCCTGAGCCCTTTGCCTAGACTTAGACACTGCTGTTCTGCCTGTGAGCTTTGACCCCTGGCCTGGATTCTGACGCTTCTGTATTGCCTGTGACCCTCAAACCTTCGCCGGGGCCACTCCACCTCTGCTACTTACTCAGGTTATCAGCTCCTACTACTAGAGAACAAGACCTGGGGGCATCCGAGTACCTGTGAGCACATCTAGCTCTACGGGAAAGGCGGCTGCTATACGCGAAGACCTCTGAAGCCGTTCTAGGAGTTGATACCTGAGGCGTGAGCCCTAACATTAGAACTGGCCCAAATATACACTAGGCGTGAGCGAACTGTCTTGAAATTTGGTCCTATGGAACCAAGTCCAGCTCAAGTGTTGGCAGGACAAATCCAGACCTTGTCCCAAATGGTCCAAGAGCTGTCTCAGCGGCAAACTGCACAGGAGCAGGCGTCAAGAGCTTTGCAAGCTGCCCAGCCTTCTGTGGTGGAACCGAAAATGAATTTACCGGATCGCTTTTCGGAAGATCGCAGACAATATTTGTGTTAGTTTCCGCAACTTCCAAGAAAGCTGCAAGCTTTATTTCAAATTAAGGCCAATCTCATCTGGATCACCACTACAGAGAGTGGGGATAATAATTTCACTTCTACAAGGGGATCCTCAGTCTTGGGCATTCAGTTTGGATTCTAACAGCCCTCAGTTATAATCTGTGGACACATTCTTTAAAGCACTAGGTTTGATTTATGACGACCCGGATTGAGTGGCTTCTGCAGAAGCGCAGCTTTGATCTTTAACGCAAGGACGACATTCTGCTGAGGAATATTGCTCTGACTTCAGGCGTTGGTCCTCGGACTGTGAATGGAATCACCCAGCTCTCCATAGCCAGTTCCGGTTGGGTCTCTCTGAACAAATGAAAGATTCCCTCGAGGGAACTTATGCAGCTAGCAATTCGGATCGACCGAAGGTTCAAAGAAAGGAAAGCTGAGAAGGAAAGTCCTTCGCCCTATTTTCCTGTGTCTTCTCAAACTTCTCCCAGCGATCAAGTGGAACCAATGCAACTGGGAGCATATTGGTTGTCTTCTGAGGAACGTACTGTGGGCCTCTGTTTATACTGTGGAGAGAAGGGCCATTTGTTCTGTACCTGCCCCGTCAAACTGGTAAAAGACCAGGCCAGGTGAACATGGAGGGAGTACACTTAGGCCTACTCTCTCCAAAAAATTCCCTACAAATACCTGCCCAGCTCACTTATGGTGGACAAGTTATTTCTGTTCCTGCATTCGTGGACAGTGGAGCTGCTGGAAACTTTTTAGACTTAACCTTCGCTCAGTCCTTGGGTTTCTCAGCCATTCCTTTAGACTCCATAATTGCTGTATATGGGCTGGATGATAATCGCCTGAACAACGGTGAGATTCATCATCGTTCTCCTCCTCTGCAGTTAAAGATGGGTGCTCTTCATTCCAAGACTATCTCACTGTACCCAATTCATTGTCCCTCAGTACCACTGATCTTGGGCTATCCATGGCTTGCCCTCCATAATCCCTGTATCAACTGCACTAAGGGTGAGATAACTCAATGGGACCCTAAGTACTCTTCCTCTTGTTTGTCCTTGCCAATTAGGATTACCCATACTGGCCCCGAGCAACTACCTTTTTCTTATCGTGAATTCCAATTTAATTTTTTTTTTCGAAAAAGGAAGCAGACACTCTCCCTCCCCAGCGGGAGTATGATTGTGCTATTGATATCATCCCAGGTTCGAGATTGCCCAAGGGAAGATTGTACGCACTATCTATTCCGGAGACCCAAGCCATGGAGTTATATGTAGAGGAGAATCTGCAGAAAGGCTTTATTAGGCCTTCCAAGTTGCCTGCCAGGGCAGGCTTCTTCTTTGTGGCTAAAACTAATGATGCACTGAGGCCTTTTATTGACTACAGGGGGTTAAATAAAATAACCATCAAACATACATATCCCTTGCCACTTATCTCAGTCATCTTCGATCAACTTAAAGGAGCTAATATCTACTCTAAAATAGATCTTCGTGGAGCAAAACAATCTGATACGTATCCAGAGTGGCGACGAATGGAAAACGGCCTTTAATACTCAAACTGGCCACTATGAATACCTCGTCATGCTTTTCAGCCTCAGCAACGCTCCAGCTGTCTTCCAAGATTTAATTAATGGACGTCCTTCGAGAATTCTTGGGCTCCTTGGTAGTGGTCTATTTGGATGACATATTGATTTACTCCCGCTCATTGAAGCAACATCGAGAACATGTACGACAAGTACTTCTTAAACACCATCATCATCATCTGTACGCCAAATTAGGAAAGTTAGAATTCGAAGTCTCCAAAGTCACTTTTTTGGGATATGCTATTTCCCCTGAAGGCTTCGCTATGGACCCTTCGAAAGTACAGGCTATTCTCGACTGGGTGCAACCCTCAAATCTTAAGGCCATCCAAAGATTCCTGGGATTCGCTAATTATTACAGGAAATTTATCAGTTAATTTTCTATTCTTGTAGCTCCAATCACGGCTCTGACTCGCAAGGGAGCTGATCCAAAAATCTGTCCGTCTGCCGCAGTTTCTGCCTTCAAGGCTTTGAAACGTGCTTTCGTGTTCCGAGACATCCTAATCCAGACCTTCCACTTATCGTGAAAGTCGATGCTTCGGATGTAAGAGTAGGAGCTGTGCCATCTCAAAAGGACCTGGAAGACCATCGCCTTCATCCCTGTGCTTACTTGTCCCGAATAATTTCTTCCGTTGAAGAACATTACGACGGGGGCAATTGAGAGTTACTGACCGTCTAGTGCGCATTGGAAGAATGGTGCCACTAGCTTGAAGGAGCAAAACATGTTATCACAATATATACCGATCATAAGAACTTGTCTTACATCAAATTGGCTAAAAGGTTGAATTCCAGACAAGCACGGTGGTCCCTCTTCTTCTCCCGTTTCCATTTCATCATTACTTCCGGCCTGGCTCAAAGAACCTTAGGGCGGATGCCCTATCTCGTAGTTTTGTCTCTTACCAGACTCCTGTCTCAGAACCGTGTCCTATTGTCCCGGCCTCGTCTGTGCTGATTGCCTTCATGGAAGAACTGGGAAAAACCCTCCTACAAGTCCAACCACAGGCACCTCCTGAAACTCCAGTAGACAAACTTTTAGTACCTATTCACCTTAGGAAAGCTGTTCTCTCAGAGTGTCATGACAACAAGACTTCTGGACATCCTGGTATTACCAAGACCATTGAAATCATCTCCCGTGTTGTCTGGTGGCCATCTATACCTGCAGACGTCAGAGAATACATATTAATTTGCGATCTTTGTTCCAAAAACAAGATTCCTGGGAAATCCCCTACTGGTCTATTGTTGCCCTTACCAGTTCCAGTCAGACCCTGGACCCACTTGTCCATGGACTTCATTGTCGACTTACCTCCATCTTCCGGGTGCAACACTATCTGGGTAACCGTGGATAGGTTCAGTAAAATGGCTCATTTTATTCCTTTGACCAAGTTACCTTCATCACGGTCTCTGGCCTCATTATTCATCAAACACGTGTTTCGTCTCCATGGTCTCCCTGAGAATATAGTGTCTGATCAGGGTTCTCAGTTCATAGCAGCCTTCTGGAAATCTTTTTGCTCCCTGTTGGGTATTAGTCTCAGCCTATCATCTGCCTACCATCCGCAGTCAAACGGACAAACTGAAAGGGTGAATCAGTCCCTAGAGCAATATCTGCGGTTATATATATCAAAAATCCATGACAACTGGGCGGACCTTCTTCAATGCGCAGAATTTGCCTACAACAATGCATGCCATTCTTCGTCCCAGCACTCTCCTTTCTACTGCAACCTTTTTAAAAACTAAATGTTGATTTCAATATATTTGGCTAAACCTTTTAGAATAATGTGAATGTTGCCATTAAGGTTTGGGCTTTTTTAAATATCATTGTCAACAATTGGGTGGGATGCTTGGCCGGACCTATGTGATTGGTTAAATCATTAGTTATGTGCACTCCTTTGCATTGTGACTTGGTAGTGCACAGTTCACATTTGAAATGTAGGTAGTGATTTCATTTTGAACACAGTTCTTCTAGGTTCAAGGATGACTATGCAGCCATGGTATCTTCCACACCAAGTAGCTACCTAATTCCAAAAAACTAAGCTTAGTGTATGGTGCAAATTTAAAATGCACTTTGGGGTAAAGCCCTATGCTTGGGATGTGCTTGGACATCTAGTAACGGATTGTGTGCCAGTGGTCATTACTTACTGCTTGCATGACATTCATGATGAAGACCACTCTGCTGTGTGAGGAGACTGAAACTGTTGCCTCATAGTACTGTGATGTGTAACACTTTGAAAGTACTGGTGATTTCCTTACATTTGCACTCATGTTGAAACAGGCATTGTGTCAGGCACCGCCCGTAACTCCTAGGGCAGTGTGCCTGTACTTCCGCTAAGCACGTCTGGTTGCTAGGCAACCAGACGCGTCACTTCCGCCCCCGCTCGGCCGCTAGCTACAAGACTCAAAAGCGTTCCCGTTGCTAGGCAATGGGACGCTACTCTTTGAAAGCGCTATGGCGCTAAAATATGACAGCGCTGCGGCGCTGATTCTTTATTGGCCATCAGTTTTTATTTAAACCTCTCCTGGTCCCATCACCAGTGCCAGAGTTTCAGGTCCATTCCTGCCTCCAGCGTTCCCCTCAGTGTCCCTGCTATTTGCCTGTCTCCTGACTATTGTCTGTCTCCTGATTATTGCATGTTTGCCTGTGACCCGGATTGCCTTTGACTACCCCTTTGGATCTTCCTTTGTACCGCGCTGCCAGAACGCTACCGACCCGGCTTGACTCACCTTTCCTTTGGCTTCTCCTTGTGTACCTGCTTAGCCCGCACCGTTGCCAAACCGGCCTGTCTGACAATTCTCCTCGTGCTTCGCTATCTGACTTGTGGAAGGACCGCGACCTGCGTGTTTCCTGAAGCTGAGTCCATACCTCTTTGCGGGGGTCCCTGGTGAACACCAGGGGCACATTAGATTCTGCACCTTCCTTCGAGTAGTGCCAAGGATAGCAGGTACGCTATACCCAGTCGTGACCGTAAACTCTGGCGATGACTTCTGAAGGATCGGGTGAACACTCAGCCCGGAAGTTACTTCTTCACTTGGCTCAACGTGAAGAAAAGCAAGAAGCAGCCCAAGCACATCTCCTACAATATGTCCAAGGTATCGCTACCCGTTTTGTTGCCTTACAGGGCTCTCTGCCTGCTACCCCAGCCATAACCTCCTCCACGGTGGCGTCCTCTAGCATGGTGACGGTATCCACAGCAGCCTCCGGCCTGCGTATTCCAGCACCCGAGAAGTACGATGGAGATCCTAAGAAATGTAGTCGTTTTTTAAATCAGTGCTCCATTCAGTTCGAATGTAACCCAGGAGCCTTCCCTTCTGAACGCACTAAGGTGGCATTTATCATCTCCCTCCTGAGTGGTCAAGCACTGGCCTGGGCCTCGCCCCTGTGGGAAAGAGGGGATCCTCTATTGAATAACACTACCTCCTTTATCAAAGCCTTCAGGAGAGTTTTTGATGATCCTGGGAGAGTAGCCTCTGCGGCCACCAGTCTGTTAAGTCTACGTCAAGGCAACTTATCTGTGGGGCAATATGCCATTCAGTTCCAGACCTTGGCATCTGAACTTAAGTGGAATAATGAGGCACTAGTGGCAACATTCTGGCAAGGACTTGTTGATCGCATCAAGGATGAACTAGTTTCCCGTGATCTTCCTTCTGACCTTGATAACCTTATTGCCTTGTGTATCAAAGTGGACCTACGTTACCAAGAACGCACGCAAGAACGTCCTGTCACTAGGCGAATTGCACCTCGTCTAGCTCCACAGTTCCAAAACTCGGGGCTGCCCATGGACGAACCCATGCAAGTTGGACGTTCTCAGCTATCTCCGGAAAAGAGGGAGGGATGCTTCAAGCAACGTCTCTGTCTTTACTGTGGGGATTCCGGACATCTTCTCAAAGTCTGCCCAAAGAGACCGGGAAACCCGTCCTCCTAAACGGGTAGCAGGGAGGCCGGTTTAGGAGAATCCACTGTTGCTCCCTATTCTAAACATACTCCAGAACTTCTTATGGCTGTCACCCTGAGCACCCCTAAAGGTCCTTTCTCCACTACGGAATTTGTGGATTCCGGCTCCTCCGGGAATTTCAAATCCGCCACTCTCGTTTCTGGGCTCCAAATAACGATACTTGCTTTGCCTCAACCATTATCATTAACGGCAGTGGACGGTAACCGTGTCGTCAGCGGCTCTATCTCCTCAATCACCGCGCCTATTCGGTTTATGGTAGGAGCCCTTCACAGCGAGAGATTCAGTTCTTGGTGTTGCCTAAATCCAATAACCCCCTTATCCTGGGGCTACCTTGGTTACGGAGGCATTCTCCGCAAATGGATTGGGATCGTGCTCAGGTTACCCGTTGGGGTACGGAATGTCATCACAGATGTCTGTCCAGTGTTCAGCCTCCCGGTTCTCAAGTTATTGCTCATTCCACCGTTACGGAGTCTGTCCTTCCGGCAGCATACGCCGAGTTTCAGGACGTGTTCAGGAAGACTGAAGCCGAAATTTTTCCTCCCCACCGTCCCTGGGACTGCTCCATTATTCTGCTTCCCGGCCAACCTATACCCAAGGGGCAAACTTAACCTCTATCTCGCCCGGAGACCTTGGCGATGTCGCAATACATCTCTGAAAGTCTGAAACGAGGGTTCATTCGCAAATCTACCTCTCCGGCTGGGTATGGATTCTTCTTCGTCAAGGAAAAAGACGGATCCCTCCGCCTGTGTATTGACTATCGGCCCCTGCATCGTATTACAGTCAAGAACCGGTACCCTTTACCACTTATCTCCGATCTCTTTGACAGGATCAGTGGGGCTCAAATTTATACTAAATTGGACCTTCGAGGGGCCTACAACCTTATTCGCATAAAAAAGGGCGACGAGTGGAAAAAAGCTTTCAATACCAGGGATGGCCATTTCGAATACCTGGTAATGCCCTTCGGCATTTGCAATGCCCCAGCTATCTTTCAGACTTTTGTCAGTGACACCTTCCAAGATCTGCTGTACACCTCCGTAGTTGTCTATCTGGATGACATTCTAGTGTTCTCGAAATACCGGAGTTCTCATCAAGAACAAGTGAAGGAGGTCTTACGAAGACTGCGCAAATACCATCTCTACTGTAAACTGGAAAAATGTATCTTCGAAGTTCTCCAAGTGTCCTTCCTTGGTTTCATTGTATCTGGTTCAGGTCTACAGATGGATCCCACCAAGGTGTCGGCCATCTTGGACTGGCCTCAACCACAGGGCCTTAAAGCAATTCAGAGATTTATCGGTTTTGCTAATTATTATCGGCAGTTCATTCAATATTTTTCCTCCAATATAGCTCCTATCACAGCATTAACTAAGAGATCTGCCAACCCTAAGATCTGGTCTCTAGAAGCTATTTCTGCGTTTGCTACCCTAAAGAAAGCTTTTTCCTCGGCTTCTGTTCTCTCCCAGCTGGACCAGCAGCGACCTTTCTTTGTAGAAGTGGACGCCTCTTCGGTAGGCATTGGAGCCGTGTTATTCCAAAAGACATCATCTGGTACCCATTCTCCATGCAGATTCTTCTCCAGACGATTCCTCCCTAATGAGATCAACTATGGGATTGGAGATAAAGAACTCCTCGCTATTAAAGCAGCTCTTGAAGAGTGGCGACACTTACTGGAAGGTGCCTTATACCCTTTTACCATATTCACGGACCATCGGAATTTGACATTCATTCGTGAAGCCCGTTGTCTGAACCCTAGGCAGGCCCGCTGGGGATCATTCTTCGCTCGCTTCAATATGACCCTTGCATTCTGTCCAATTGCAAAAAATGGGCGGGCGGACGCCTTATCCCGCTCCTTTGATGACATGGATTGCCAAAATCCATTGGTTCCTCAATATATTATCGACCCCTCTAATATTGTGGTATTTACCAATACTGAGACGTCTACTCCTTCTACTGGGCGATCGTTTGTGGAACCACACTTACGACTTAGAATATTGCAATGGGCTCATTCCTCCCGTATCGCGGGTCACGCTGGGATAAAGAAAACCACATTCCTTCTCCGTCGTAGTTTCTGGTGGCCCACTATACGTACTGATATACGCGATTTTATCGCAGCCTGTACCATTTGTGCCCAACACAAGACTACTAGGAAGGTCCCTGCTGGATTGCTTTGCCCCTTGCCCACGTCTAATGCTCCTTGGGAAAGAATAGCCATGTACTTTATCACAGATCTTCCCTGCAGTTCTGGATTCAATACCATCTGGGTTGTCATTGATCGGTTTTCCAAAATGGAGCACTTCATCCCTCTTTCAGGTCTACCTTCGGCCAGTCGCTTAGCCGACACGTTTATCAAAGAGATCTTCAGACTCCATGGTTGTCCAAAAGAAATCATCTCTGACAGAGGGGTCCAATTCATCTCCCATTTCTGAAGGGCCTTCTGTAAGAAACTGGGTACGGAATTAAAATTCTCGTCACCCCCAGACCAATGGTCAGACCGAGTGGATCAACCAGGATTTGGAGACTTTTCTTCGTTGCTTTACTGCTGACAATCAAAGCAGATGGCCACAATGTCTTCCCTGGGCAGAGTTCTCGCACAATCATCATGTCCATGAATCCACCGGGTTTTCTCCATTTTTTATTGTGACCGGGGCGCATCCTATTATCCCAGATCCTTTTCCGAATTCTTCCTCCTCGGTTCCAGCGGTGGACTCTCTCTATCGAGAATTCTCCCTCATTTGGGCCAAAACCAAGGCGGCCCTGCAAAAGGCAACACAGCACCACAAGACTTTTGCAGACCACCACCGAAGATCTACTCCTCTATTGAAGGTAGGGGACCAAGTATGGCTTTCCACTAAAGATTTAAAACTAAAGGTACCATCTATGAAAATGGCTCCACGTTTCATCGGTCCCTACACTATCTCACAGGTCATCAATCCTGTGTGTGTGTCAAGCTAAAGCTACCTGCTTCGGTACGATGTCATAATAACTTTCATGTGTCCCTACTTCGACCATTGGTGCTTAACAAATTCTTTGTACCTCCATCTCAACCTCCTCCAGTTCCTCCTCTGGAACATAGTTTGAGATCAGCCGAATCCTGGATGTCCGTATCCGCTACGGTCGACAACAGTTCCTTGTTCACTGGAAGGGATTTGGTCCAGAAGAGAGATCTTGGGTGGACAAACCAGACCTTCATGCTCCTCTGCTACTCAAGAGATTTCTCCAACCGAGGGGAGGAGGAGGAGGGCATACTGTCAGGCACCGCCCGTAACTCCTAGGGCGGTGTGCCTGTACTTCCGCTAAGCGCGTCTGGTTGCCTAGCTACAAGACTCAAAAGCGTCCCCGTTGCTAGGCAACGGGACGCTACTCTTTGAAAGCGCTATGGCGCTAAAAATATGACAGCGCCATAGCGCAGATTCCTTATTGGCCATGAGTTATTATTTAAATCTCTCCTGGTCCCATCACCAATGCCAGAGTTTCAGGTCCATTCCTGCCTCCAGCGTTCCCCTCAGTGTCCCTGCTATTTGCCTGTCTCCTGACTATTGTCTGTCTTCTGATTATTGCCTGTTTGCCTGTGACCCGGATTGCCTTTGACTACCCCTTTGAATCTTCCTTTGTACCAGAACGCTACCGACCCGGCTTGACTCACCTTTCCTTCGGATTCTCCTTGTGTACCTGCCTAGTCCGCACCGTTGCCGAACTGGCCTGTCTGACAATTCTCCTCGTGCTTCGCTATCCGACTGATGGAAGGACCACGACCTGCGTGTTTCCTGCAGCTGAGTCCATACCTCCTTGCGGGGGTCCCTGGTGAACACCAGGGGCACGTTAGATTACGCACCTTCCTTCGAGTAGTGCCAACAATAGCAGGTACGCTATACCCAGTCGTGACACATTGTTGTTACTATGCCACAAAGTATCACTAAAGATTCTTTACACACACACACACACACACACACACACACTGACAGATCCGACTTGAAGATCTTCCCATCCTGATTGTGGCTTAATTTGGAGGCTTGGCCCTTTCAGAGGCAATTAGCAATGTAAATGGTATTGCCAAGCAATGACACATTTTAACACCAAGATCCATTCTCAAATTTGGACACTAACTATTTGGAGCACAGATTGTGAAGGTCACAAAACATGTCCAGTGTGTGCAGGCTAACAATGTGTATCTTCAGACACATTTCAATTGGGCAAAAAAGGAGTATCTGTGTGGGGCTGGAATGGAACATTGCATGACTGGACCAATGAACAATATAGGTGATGTATAACATATCACAAATAGCTTACAATGAAAATACACACTGAAAAGGGAGGATAGTGTCATTGTTTATCTGGTGTTCCAAAGTTGGTTTAAAGGTAATGTGGAGACTGCCTCCAAAAGATGCTCAACTAGTGTCTGACACAAACGCATTGAACTGGATTGTTTGTGTGGGCTTTGGGGTTTGTGAGCCCGCTTGTAAACAAAGTGGCAATTGAGGCAGAAGTCGATTTTGGCCCTGTTGTTTGGTAAAGGTCCAAGGCTTTGTAGTGTTTGAGGCAACATTTTTGTACAGAGTAGATTTATAAATGTAGAGGTTTGTGTTCACATACCATGTTGACCTTCCATCATACAAAAGGCAAAAACTTGCCTAGAAAACAAGCAACCACACATACAAACATCCAGACCATAATGGGTAATAGTTAAAAACCACTACAGAGAGTGGGTTTGTAGGCTACGGTCTGTCTGTGGCAAAGTACAAATAACCACACATGCATTCAATATATTGTACAAGTAGACATATTCCGAAATGGGCCCCAAAGCACTATGTATGGATTGTTGTGTATGACAAGAGGAAGCACAGCAGTAAAATAATTAGCAAATACTTGCCGGGGACAGTGTGGTGACACTATTGTAGGTTCAGATTTATTGATTACATAGATGATTCAAAACTTGCTAAATAAAATATGGCAAAGATTCCAGTGGTCTGTGTGGCAAAGTTCCTTGGATGAAGAGCTGACAATCTGGCCAAAGTTAAGAAATACATAAGCAGGCTTGGAGCATTGGAGAAATACTTCAACATGTCGGGAAACACAAAACACACAACTCCAAAATCCAGGCCAACGTGCCCTGTTGATGTGAAACAAACATTTACTAAGCCAATATTAGCTCACAAAGAACTTGCATTTATGTACCTAGTTTATGCCTTGGTGCACTTGAAGGTGGCCACTGTATTGTAATGTGAAAAATGTCTGGTAACATTTTACACATTTTTCTCTGTAATAGTGGCTTGTGTGTTTGAGCTATATCTTGGTTTCAGAGTGTTGAATTTGACAGGAAAGTAACCCCAAACCCATAAGTAACACAAATTGCACATGGCCATATGTTGACTTAGCAAACCCACAAATGTACTGGTTACAAATGTCAATATTGTATGCAGCACACACCCTTGACAGTTACATTTTAGTGATGCAAACATTATAGATACTTACATTTGTCAACAACCTTCACCATAGCCACATCCTCCAACTCCAATGGCAAGTGCTATGGCACTGAGGCCAGCACAATAAGCTTGAAGGGTGAAACAGCCTGTATATATAAAATACACAAAAATAGTCACAAATGTGCCCTTCTCAACACTGTATGTGTTGCACAATAACATATAAACCTCACATGCCTCACTGAACACTGTTAGGCTCGATTTTAATAACAATTGACATTAACAATTTGACATTAACACTTTTAAACTAGTGGTCATTGACATACTAGACCATTCTGCCCTTTAATTAAATAGCTAATACAAGCGGCAAATGTGCAATGTTTGGACTGTTCAAACTGAACTCTACATTTCAACACAAGTTCGTTGATGTTGGCACATTAGACAGTTGTGGAAATCAAACACATTAAGGTGCATTTCACCAAAAACACTGAAGTAAAACTTTGAGTCATTTAATGAGACGTCCAACACACATTTTATAAAAAACATTCAGGTTTTCATTGATTTTTCAATTAGGACAAATGTTACACATTTCTGTAGCACACCAGGCCATGTATGTTTCTATCCACATTTGGTCTGTCCATACATTTGTGATTCATATTTTGGGTTAGCTTGATCATTATTACAGCTGAAAGCATTGTTGTTTTAAATGAAACAGTACCAATAACTGATTTACATCAAAAATATCTATCCACCACATACTGCCTGAAGTTGGACCCACGCACTGATTCCTGAGGGGGGTCTACAAGATCTTCCTCCTCCTCCTCGTCTACCCCAGCAACCTCGTCCACGACATCTGGAGCCCCACTCCGGATGGCTATATTATGAAACACCACACACAGAGCTATGATCTTACAAACGTTCCTCGGCTCGTACATGAGGGCACCATCAGACAGGTCCAGGTAGCAAAAAACGCGCCTTTAAAACACCAAATGCCCTTTCTATGACCGATTTGGTGGCCATATGAGCCGAGTTATATGCCTCTTCCTTCTCTGTGCGTGGGTTCAAGATCGGAGTGAGGAGCCAAGGGTAGGAGGGATACCCATTGTCTCCTATGTAGGATGAGAAGAAAGAACTAAGAAACAAACATTAATACAATTTAACAGTAACAATAGACCAGTGTCAATAGCCAAACATACTCAAATATGGCTCATAGCTTAACTCAATGCTAAATAGTTAGGTAAATGAGTCATAATACTGTATAATTACCATCCTTTGTAAAATAACCATGTCTAAGTAATCCCTAAAACCAAAGTTCATTCAAGATTTCTGATTACACTTTACCAAAAAATAATACTTATGCACCTGCTGTTGTACAGTTTTTAAATATCACATAACCTTAACTGTTCGGTCTGTTTGTGTAACCATAACCGTAATTTACATTACCATAATTTTAACAAAATGTGGTCAAATGTATGTTAGTACTGTATAGTTGAACCAACTATAAATACAAGGCACATGCACTATATAACACATTGTGTAACACTAACATCTCATGTAAAAGTTTACATTTACGGGAACTAACTTAGAAATACATTATTAATAACAAATTCAACTATACAGAATCAATATATTTGAATAATTACCAAGAAGCCACGCATCTCCATGTGGCCTGACACCCCCTTGCCTCTGTTGCAATCTAGGCCACATCTCTGAATTACAAAAGGCAAAGGAGTCATGGGTACTCCCCCCCCCCCCCCACCACCATTTCGCAACCAGGGTCCGAATCTGGAGAGACGGGTCACATATGGCCTGAACATTGATTGAGTGAAAATGCTTGCGGTTCATCAAAACCGAAGCATTCCCACTCACCGGAATCAAAGCCACATGCGTCCCATCTACTGCCCCTATGACGTGCGGAAAGCCAGCTATAGTGGCAAACTGTTGCATAATCCGCCTAAGCATCAAGTGGCAGATGGATAAACTGGGCAAGCCACGACAGGGAAGCCCTTAGCACAACCTTCGGCTGAAGGTGGCGTTGGACATACCTGCCGCGACCCCTACTATGGTCTGGAATGACCCAGACGCACAGAAGTGCAGTACCCCCAAAAGTTTGGTCAAAGGTGGTACTGCTGTTGGGATGTTGCGCATTGGCTCCAGGTCACGCTGCACAATGCGCAGGGTGTCCAAGATCACATGCGGAGGAAGCTGATAGCGGCGGACAACCTCCGCATCCGGCATCCTAAAGAGGCTGACATGTGGCCTGAAGAAGCGCTCCCTCGGACGGCGATGTTGTACTAGTTGCTGGTTTGGACGTGGCGGAGGAGCAGGCCCCCTGTGATCTCCTGTATGTTACAAAAGCCTGAGTTAACAAACAAATGTGTAGGTGACACATTTCCACCTTTCAGTTTTCACCCTTGCCACAAATTATGAAACCAATACTTACAATATAGTGAAAATTCATCTTCCTGCCTTTTGTGGCAAAGTACAGTCAAGATTTAGGGAAATTAACATTAAATGTTTGGGGAAAAAAAATATATATAAACAAATTACTCCAGCCCTATTGATTGAGCAAACACCACTTCACCATATAGAAACACCACAGAAGTGCATGGAAAATGGATACTTACCAGAGGCAAATACCAAATTCACCTTGTGCAAATAACATTAGTAACATAATTTGAAAGGTGTAAACAGTTATGGAGTGTGAAACTCGGAATCCAGAGAGTGAAACAAATAGTGAAAAAAAACTTTTGCAATTTTAGCAAAAATAAAAAAATATTAGTAATTTACCTAACACACCACATCAAAGTCCACATGCCCCTTAATAGTGCAAACCACACAAACAGACGCAAATTAGATTCTTATCCCTCAGGAAAGCTCTGCCAACTCCAATCTTTTGGAGAGGATCAGCAGTTAACAAATAAAGGCAGGCAAAGGGTGACATATTAGTCAAATAACTACATTATTAAAGTCTGTATGCAGTCCCTCATCAAAGTATACACAGTGCACAAATATATCTAACTCCAAATGTTAACAAACACTTTACTTCTAACATCCAAAAGCCACTCTCTAACAAAGTTTGTAAAGCCCTTTCAGCACCAAGTGAAGTTGCTTAAAACTAGGGGTGTGCACCGGCCACTTTTGGTGTTTTGGGTTCTGATTTGTTTTGCCAAAACACCCCACGAAAGGTCTTGGTTCTGATTTTGGGTTCTGATTTTTTTTTAAAAAAAAAGCATAAAAAGTGCTAAAATCCATATTTTTTATTTTTTTTTCACCCCTACACTATTATTAACCTCAATAACATTCATTTCCACTAATTTCCAGTCTATTCTGAACACCTCACAATATTGTTTTTAGTCTAAAAGGTTGCACCGAGGTAGCTGGATGTCTAAGCTAAGCGACACAATTGGGCGGCACAAACACGTGGCCCATCTAGGAGTGGCACTGCAGTGGCAGACAGGATGGCAGTTTGCAAGAGTTTGCTAGAGGTGCAAGATGGAATTGTCCTTGGGCCCTCCCACCCACCCTGATGTTGTTGAAATAGGACATGCGCACTTTAACAAACCAATCATTTCAGCGACAGGGCCTACCAAACTACTGTGGCTGAAATGATTGGTTTGTTTGGGCCCCCACACCAAAAAAGCAATTCATCTCTCCCTGTACAAACTAAACTGGCTCTACTGAGGCAAGATGTCGTCCTCATCTTCATCCTCTGATTCCTCGCCCCTTCAGGATGTACCAGTGTGAACCTTGCACAACACGGAAATCAGTCTCCACTGCGCGTGACTCAGGCGCATCCCCACTCCTTTGCCTATGTCGTAGGTGGCTGTGTAGGCTTGAATGGCCTTTTGCTGCTCCTCCATCCTCTGCAGCATATAGAGGGTGGAGTTCAAGCGCGTCACTACCTCTTGTTATAGTTGATGGCAGGGCAGGTTCATGCTTTTTTGATGTAGCAGGAACAGTGAACGTAGTTTAATATCTGATACTAATATTTCTGCACTGCAGGAACAGTGAACGTAGTTTAATATCGGATACTAATATTTCTGGACTGCCTAGTGAAGTGGAATCTCGACGGGATTTGGTACCGGGGACACAATACCTCCATCAACCGTCTAAATTCCACTGCACAGATGGTGGACACCGGATCTAACACCAACATAGCTGTTACGGCCACAGTTATCCGCTTTGCCATAGGATGACTACTGTCCTACTTTGTGCTCATGACAAACGACTGTTGGCAGTCAACTGTTTGGTGAAAGATGTAGCGTTCTTACGACTTCCCCTCTGGAAAGATGACCGACTACCAGCAGCAACAGCAGCAGCGGCAGTAGTAGGTGTACCGCTGCAGGATCCTCCGGAAGAATCCCGGATTGAAGAGGACTCAGTCATGCCGGAGACATGGCCTGCAGGACTATCTCTGATGGAGATCGTGGAGGAAATTGACGAGGAGGGTGTTGCTGGTGTGGATACAACAGGACCAAGGGATTTAGGTGTCCCATCTAGGAGTGGCACTGCAGTGGCAGACAGGATGGCAGTTTGAAAAACTAGGCCCCAAAGAGCACATAATGCCAAAAAAGAGTTGCAAGATGGAATTGTCCTTGGGCCCTCCCACCCACCCTTATGTTGTTGAAATAGGACATGCACACTTTAACAAACCAATCATTTCAGCGACAGGGCCTACAAAACTGTGGCTGAAATGATTGGTTTGTTTGGCCCCCCGCACAAAAAAGCTATTCATCTCTCCCTGTACAAACTAAACTGGCTCTACTAAGGCAAGATGTCGTCCTCATCCTCATCCTCTGATTCCTCGCCCCCTTCAGTGTGTACATCCTCATCCTCACACATTATCAATTCGTCCCCGCTGGACTCCACAACCACAGGTCCCTCTGTAGTCTCTGGAGGCCAGTGCTGTTCTTGATAAAAGAATTGATAATTCATTTTTATGAACATCATTTTTTCAACGTTTTGCAAGCTTCTTCGCCGCTTGTACAGGGGCTTCCAAACTGCCTTTTTTTCCTGCCTGTAAAAATAAGGACTGTCTGACATGTCTACTTGGATGGTGTCGGCAAAGTAATCCTCCACCATTTCTTTCAATAGTGACAGTATCCAATGCAGCGACAGTAGACATGTCTGCAATGGTTGGCAGGTCCTTCAGTCCGGAACAGATGTTCTCAGCATCCCCGCCAGCGGGTCTTTTAGGAAAACTGAGCTTTTTCCTCGCAGCCACAGGTGTTGAAGAAAATGAAGGAGGAGCTGTTGGCATGTCACGGTCCTCTTCACAGGACAATCTCCTGACCAGCAGGTCTTTGCACTGCTGTAGACTTGTGTCCGCCAGAAACAGAGACACAACATACGCTTTAAACCGAGGATCCAGCACGGTGGCAAGAATGTATTCCTCTGACTTTAAAAGAGTGACCACCCTCGGATCCTGGCAGAGCGTACGAAGGGCTTCATCCACAAGAGCTACATGCTTTGTTGAATCGCAATGCTTTACCAGCTCCTCCCTCACTTTCTCCAGCTGCTTCTGTAACAGCCTGATCAGGGGAATCACCTGACTCAAGCTGGCAGTGTCGGAACTGACTTCTCGTGTGACAAGTTCAAACGGCTGGAGAACCTTGCACAACACGGAAATCAGTCTCCACTGCGCTTGACTCAGGCGCATCCCCACTCCTTTGCCTATGTCGTAGGTGGCTGTGTAGGCTTGAATGGCTTTTTGCTGCTCCTCCATCCTCTGCAGCATATAGAGGGTGGAGTTCCAGCGCGTCACAACCTCTTGTTTGAGGTGATGGCAGGGCAGGTTCAGCCTTTTTTGATGTTGCTAGAGTCTGCGGTAGGCACTGGCAGAATGCCGAAAGTGTCCAGCAATTTTGCGGGCCACCGCAAGCATCTCCTGCACACCCCTGTCACTCTTCAGGTAATGCTGCACCACCAAATTAACGGTGTGGGCAAAACATAGGACGTGCTGGAAATTGCCCATATGTAATGCCCGCACAATGTTACTGCCGTTGTCTGACACCACAAATCCCCAGGAGAGTCTAAGTGGGGTAAGCCACTGCGAGATTATTTCCCTCAGTTTCTCTAAGAGGTTGTCAGCGTTGTGCCTCTTATTAAAACCGGTGATACACAACGTTGCCTGCCTTGGAACGAGCAGCCATTGTGGAGATGCTGCTACTGATGCAGCTGCTGCTGTTTCTGCGGAAAGCGATGCATCTACCCAGTGGGCTGTCACAGTCATATAGTCCTTAGTTTGCCCTGAACCACTTGTCCACATGTCCGTGGTTAAGTGGACAGTGGGTACAACCACATTTTTCAGAGCACTGAGGACACTTGTTCGTACTTCTCTGTACATCCCGGGTATTGCCTGCCTAGTGAAGTGGAATCTCAACGGGATTTGGTACGGGGACACAATACCTCCATTAACCGTCTAAATCCCACTCCACTGATGGCGGACACCGGACGCACGTCTAACACCAACATAGCTGTTACAGCCGCAGTTATCTGCTTTGCAATAGGGTGACTACTGTCGTACTTCATGCTCATGGCAAACGACTGTTGGACGGTCGACTGTTTGGTGAAAGACGTAGCGTTCTTACGACTTCCCCTCTGGGAAGATGACCGACTACCAGCAGCAACAGCAGCAGTGGCAGTAGTAGGCGTACCGCTGCAGGATTCCCCGGAAGAATCCCGGATTGAAGAGGACTCAGTCATGCCAGTGACATGGCCTGCAGGACTATCTCTGATGGAGATCGAGGAGGAAGTTGACGAGGAGGGTGTTGGTGGTGTGTATACAACAGGACCAAGGGATTTAGGTGTCCCTGGACTGATGACGGTCCTAGCCACAGGTCCTAAACTAAACACTGAATTATGAAGGTTCTTCAGGTGACGTATAAGGGAGGATGTCCCTAGGTGGCCAAGATCCTTACCCCTGCTTATTTGAGCTTTACATAAGGTACATAGGGCCATACATTTGTTGTCCGGATTGGGATAGAAATAACGCCAGACCGAAGAGGTGCATTTTTTGGTCTTCTGCCCAGGCATGACGATGGGCTTTTTCATTCCATGGACAACAACTGTTTTCCCCCCTGGTGCCTCATTTAAGATAACCACATCAGCATCCTCCTCGTCAAGTTCCTCCTCAGCACCAGCTACATCAATATTCTCCAGGTGTATAACATTGACACCTTCATTAGCCAAATCTGTAACTGGACTGTGGGTGATCCTTCCAGCATATGCAGAGTGTTAGGAACTCCCAAGCCAGTACAGTGAAACTTGGAACTACTCTGAAGGCCCGGTGTTCGCTGGAGCCCCTAGTGGCGGGGACAGACTTGGCTGCGGGCCGACCGAGGGTCGAGTAACGTATACTGACTTAAAGGAGCACCCAGGAGTGGAATAGATTGGCGGTCTGTAGTAAAGAACGAATCCGAGGTCAAAGGTCACTAGCACAGGTACAAAATCCAGGGACAAGCGAAGGGTCAGACACACAGGCAAAGAAGCAAAATCCGGAGTGCAGGCAAAAAGGTCAGGGTCAGAAGCGAGGGTTCAAAGGTCCAGGAACAAGCAAAGGTCAAAACACGGGTAGTCAATCCAAGGTAGCAATAACCAACAGATAGTACAAGCAGGCAGCAGAACTGAGGACAGAATGCTATAACCAGCAGTGAGGCTGCCGCGGCTCGTGACAGTACACCCCCCCTTGAGGAGGGGTCAACGCACCCCGACATCCAGGCTTAGAAGGAAACTTCTTAAAAAATTCCCTAAAGGAGTTTCTCAGCATGGAGACGCTTCTGGGGTATCCAAGTTCGCTCTACTGGGCCGTAACCCTTACAATGGACGAGGAACTGGACCTGCCCTTGAACCTTCCTTGAGTCCAGAATTTTTTCAATGATGAACTCGCGGTCTCCATTAATAAGCAGAGGCCGAGGTCTTTTAGAGGAAGATTGACTGTGTTTGCTGGGAGCAACGGCTTTTTTCAGAAGAGAACAATAGAAAGTACAGGGAATTTTTAAAGATGGTGGTAGTTTGAGTCGGAATGCCACTGGATTTACTTTCTTCTCAATCAAAAATGGCCCGATGAACCGAAGACCAAGTTTCTTGCAGGGTTGTCTCAATTTGATGTTCCGTGTGGACAACCATACACGATCTCCTGCTTTTAATACACATGGACCACGATGGCGATCAGTGAAGGCTTTAGACCTAAGAGAGGCTTGACACAGAGCGGAATGTACCTTCTTCCAAACTGACTTCAACCTGGCAGTGAAGGCAGGTGTTCCAGGATCACCAATGGTAACAGCAGAAGAGAGAGAGTTCGCTTTCGGGTGGAACCCAAGGTTACAGAAGAACGGGGAGGTACGTGTTGCAGAGTGGCAAGCATTGTTATAAGCAAACTCTGCCCAGGATAAGAGGGAGGACCAATTATCGTGAAACTTGGAAATGTATATGCGCAGAAATTGCTCTAAAGATTGATTGGTTCTTTCCGTCTGACCATTTGACTGAGGGTGGTAAGCTGAGGACAAACTAACTTTGATTCCGAGGGAATTAAAGAAAGACCTCCAAAATTGTGCAATGAATTGGGACCCTCGGTCCGAGACTATGTCTTCTGGAAGGCCATGGAGACGGAAGATATGAGTGATAAATAAGTTGGCCAAACTTCTGGCATCCGGCAATTTGAGCAAGGGTATAAAATGTGCCATCTTGCTGAATCGATCAACAACTACCCAAATGGTGTTATGACCCGAGGACAAAGGGAGGTCGACAACGAAGTCCATGGAAATATGGGTCCATGGCCTGTTTGGAGTTGGCAAGGGTAGAAGTTGACCCGGAGGACAGATTCTGGAAGACTTGTTCCTGGCACATTCTGGGCAGGCGCGAACATAGTTTTCCGCATCCGAAGACAAGGTGGGCCACCAAAGCCAGCGGGAAAGTACTTCTATGTTCCTCTGGATACCGGGATGACCTGCTGAGCGGTTGTCGTGGCATTCAATTAGGGCAGACTTCCTCAGATGAACTGGGACAAACAATTTATCAGCAGGTGACTGAGCTGGAGCAATTTTCTGTAAGTGGCGGAGTGTGGCCCCAAGATCCTGAGTTAGACCGACATGAATAAAGGTCAAGGGAATTATTGGTTGCGGGTCAGGGGGCTGAGGATGGGATGCCATAAAACTCAGAGACAGAGAATCAGCCTTAGTATTTTTTGATCCTGGACGGTAAGTGATAAGGAAGTTGAATCGGGTGAAAAACAAAGCTCAGCGGGCCTGTCGAGGATTTAGAGTTTTGGCAATCTGAATATACTGAAGGTTTTTATGGTCAGTGAAGATGGTAATAGTGTGAGATGCTCCTTCTAACCAATGCCGCCATTCTTCTCGGGCCCACTTGATGGCCAATAACTCTCGATTCCCAACATCGTAGTTAATTTCGGCAGATGAAAATTTCTTGGACAGATATGCACATGGGTGCAATTTTTTGCTTTGAGGATCTCTTTGAGAGAGAATGGCGCCTCCTTCTACATCTGAGGCGTCTACTTCAACAATGAACGGAAGCTCAGGATCTGGATGCCTAAGAATGGGTGCAGATGTGAAAGGGACTTTAAGGGCAGAAAAGCTCGCTAGCGCCTCCGGAGACCAATTAGTTGGGTCGGCGCCCTTCCGGGTAAGGGCGGTAATAGGAGTCATCAAGTAAGAAAAGGAGCGTATAAACCTCCGGTAATAGTTGGCGAAGCCAAGGAACCTTTGGATCGCCTTGAGGTTAGTAGGAAGGACCCAGTCTTGGATTGCTTGGACTTTACTGGGGTCCATGGAAAAGCCAGATGAAGAAATGATGTAGCCTAAGAAGGCTACCCTGGAGACTTCGAACTCGCACTTCTCCAATTTTGCGTAGAGGTGGTGTTGACGCAACTTCTCCAGAACTTCCCGAACCTGTTGGCGGTGCTGAGGCAGGGACTGAGAATAAATTAAAATATCATCTAAATAAACCACCACGGTCTTACCCAGGAATTCCCGCAAGATGTCATTGATTAAATCCTGGAAGACTGCCGGAGCGTTACACAATCCGAATGGCATCACCAAATATTCATAATGTCCAGAGAGGGTACTAAAGGCGGTCTTCCATTCATCTCCCTGTCTGATGCGGATGAGATTATAAGCACCCCGTAAATCAATCTTAGAGAAGATGGTGGCAGACTTGAGCTGATTGTCACTCACCGGACTGTGAGTGCTACTTCTAAGGTAGCTAGGAAACGTGTCCGTCCATTATAATGGTTACTGCGCATGTGCAGTCCCTTTTAACCTTCAGTTCTGTTCCTTTGACTTAATTGGCTGATCAGGCAACACTCCCTATATTAAGCACCTGTGGTCAATACCACGTGGCCTGATCTTGGAGTCTCATTCCTCATGAGTCTCTGAAGGTGTTCCAGTGCCTCCTCGTGTGTTCAGCTTATGCTGATTCCTGTTTGCCGTTTGTGGTTTCCAGACCACTTCTACTCCTCGTGTTCCTAGTGATTTCAGCAGCTGATTCCTATCCGCTGCCTCCGTATATCTACAGTTACAGATTACTGCAAACTCTCCTGTGTTTCATCGTGACTCCAGCAGCCGATTCCTATCCGCTGCCTCCGTATATCTACAGTTACAGATTACTGCAAACTCTCCTGTGTTTCATCGTGACTCCAGCAGCTGATTCATATCCGCTGCCTCCGTGTGTCTAACAAGTTACAGATCTCTCCAACTCTCCTGTGTTACATCGCTACTGTTCCAGCTGATTCCTGTTAGCTACTTCAGCGTGTCTACAGAGTCCTGCTCGTCTCAGCGCTCCAGTCTGCATTCCACCTGCCGTCAGCTGACCCGCTGCCTACTGCTTCTACAGTGTGTCCATTTGTGTCAACTTGCCTGTTAAGCATCGAGTCTATGCTCCTCGGCTTCCAGCTCTGCTACATCGCTTCAGCTCTCCCATGGTCTCCTGCTGTTTAATTCGATATACTACTGCTTCCTGAGTATTTGTCGTCCTTGCTGGCCTACCTACAGTGCGCTGCACCTACCTGCCGCTTCAATTCTGCAAGGACTTCTCATCTCGTCAGTTCCCTGCCGCTCAGGTATCCCTGCAGCTATCTCTAACAGTCTGCTCATCTGAACCACGGTATGCATACTTCTCATTGACTGTGCTGGTGTATTGCATATCCATCTGGACTGAGTTGTTCTCCTCCGGAGTTTCCATTCTCTGAGACTATTGCTATTATTGACTGTGTTTCCTTTTGCTGGACTATTCTAGTGACTTTGTTTATCTGTGCAGTGCTGTTCATTCATTATTATTATTGTGTGCAGTTCAACGTGGGATCAAGTTCAGTGTACCCGTGTAGACTCTGCATTGCATTTATCTCCTCGTGTCCTCCCTCACATATATATTCAGTGGTACAACTTGCTAGAGGCAGACCACGGATTCCTGTTTCCCTGTGTCACCAGTTGCATATATCCTCTCACATAAGCAGTGGTACAACTTGCTACACGCAGACCACTGACTTCCCCGTTACCTTCACCTGGATTCCATTCCTTCACTACAGACAGCGGTACAACTTGCTACACGCAGACCACTGACTTCCCCGTTACCTTCACCTGGATTCCATTCCTTCACTACAGACAGCGGTACAACTTGCTATACGCAGACCGCTGACTTCCACCTCCTTATTACTCCTGGACATTCTTCTCACTATAGCAGTGGTACAACTTGCCGTGCGCAGACCACTGACTACCCTCACGTGTCCTTGTCCATCCAGATCCTCGTGTTCAGTTACCTATTGTTTACCAGTGCTGCTAGTCATAGACTTTCTGAGCATTCTCTAACCATCTGCTGTTTCCAGTTCCATTATCACCCTGCCACCAGAGTATCATATACCAACTCTACTGCTCTGATAAGACCATCAGTGGGTGATACTGGGTAAAGACTCCTAGTGCCCGTGACACTGATCAAACAAAACAGAAATCAAAGGCAGCGGGTAAGTGTTTTTGACTGTGATTTCGTTCAGGCCACGGTAGTCGATGCAGGGTCTCAGACTGCCATCTTTTTTGGCCACGAAGAAACAGCCAGCACCTACCGGGGATTTAGAGGGACGGATAAATCCTTTCCTTAGATTCTTCTCTACGTACTGTTCCATAGCTTGAGTTTCTGGGGCAGACAAAGAATACAGACGCCCTTTGGGCAATTTAGATCCCGGCACAAGATCGATAGTACAGTCGTAGTCCCGATGAGGCGGGAGAGAATCAGCCCTCCGTTTACAGAAGACGTCACTGAAGTCCCGGTAAGGTCTAGGCAACAATTCTGGACTAGGCTGCAGGGTTCTGAGAGGCAGGGTCAAACATGAAGCAGAGCACTCTGGACTCCAACAGATGATCTCTCCTCTTTTCCAGTCCACAAGGGGATTATGACTTTGCAGCCATGGATACCCCAGAATCAACGGAGTGGAGGGACAGGTGATCAGGAAGAATGTGAGTTCTTCAGTATGGAGAGCACCTCCGGATAATCGAACCAATGGGGTTTTGGAGAGTATTCGACCCCCAACCAGGGGATTACCATGCAAGACGCAGGCGGTGATGCTCGAATCCAGTTTGACTTCGGGAATTCCAAGGGTTTGAGCCAACAGACTGTCCAGAAAGTTGCCTGCTGCACCGCTATCAAGGAAGGCCGACAAGTCAGTGGAACGATGTCTGAAGGCTAAGTGTGCAGGAACTAACAGAGAGTTTTCCGAAGAGGTTATTTGGAGACCTAAACGCACCACTTCTCCAGCACTTGAGTCTAGGCGTTTTCCCGCCTTGCTGGGACAGGAACGTACTAGGTGGCCTGATTGGCCACAATACAAGCAAAGGCCTAGTGAGCATCTTCTGGAGCTTTCCTCTGGAGGCAGGCAATAAACACCCAGCCGCATGGGTTCAGGGGTATCCAGCAAAGAAGAATCGGAACTGGGTGATGAGCCAGGAGGTATTGATGACTCACGTTCAGTTTTCCGCTCTCTAATTCGACGGTCAATTTTAATAACAAGCTGCATCAAATCTTCAAGTGAGGCGGGTACAGGATACTGAACAAGAGAGTCCTTAATTTTCTCGGTAAGGCCCAAACGCAATTGACTCCGCAATGCCGGATCATTCCAGGCACAATCAGTAGACCAACGCCGGAATTCCGCACAATATTCCTCAGCGGAACGACGTCCTTGCCTTAATGCCCGGAGGTGAGACTCAGCTGAGGCCACTCTGTCTGGGTCATCGTATAGCAACCCCAAGGCCTGGAAGAAGGCATCCATGGTTTGTAAGACTGGACTTGTTGGTGACAGGGAGAAGGCCCAAGACTGAGGATCGCCCTGGAGTAGGGAGATAACAATCCCTACTTGTTGCTGTTCAGAACCAAAGGAGCGTGGCATCAGGCGAAAATATAACCTGCAACTCTCCTTAAAGTTGCGGAAAACAGACCTGCTTCCTGAAAATCGATCAGGCAAATTCAACTTCGGCTCTGGAGATACGCCAGAGGAGGCTTGCTGAGGTTGCAGGTCTCTGTAAGCCTCTTCTTGCGCTAAAGCTGGGCCAATCCCTGGATCATTTGATACACGGTGTCAACATGGCCAGCCAGCACTTGCAATGGAGACGATTTGATTCCGCTTTCCTCCATTAAAGTTGGTCTCCGGAATTTCTGTTTGGGCCGGTTATAATGTTAGGAACTCCCAAGCCAGTACAGTGAAACTTGGAACTACTCTGAAGGCCCGGTGTTCGCTGGAGCCCCTAGTGGTGGGGACAGACTTGGCTGCGGGCCGACCGAGGGTCGGGTAACGTATACTGACTTAAAGGAGCACCCAGGAGTGGAATAGATTGGCGGTCTGTAGTAAAGAACGAATCCGAGGTCAAAGGTCACTAGCACAGGTACAAAATCCAGGGACAAGCGAAGGGTCAGACACACAGGCAAAGAAGCAAAATCCGGAGTCCAGGCAAAAAGGTCAGGGTCAGAAGCGAGGGTTCAAAGGTCCAGGAACAAGCAAAGGTCAAAACACGGGTAGTCAATCCAAGGTAGCAATAACCAACAGATAGTACAAGCAGGCAGCAGAACTGAGGACAGAACGCTATAACCGGCAGTGAGGCTGCAGACCTCACTGCCTTAAATACCAGTATCAGCCAATCAGAGCTTAGCTCTGATACTAGTCACAGCCCCTGCCTGACTGCGCATGCCCTACTATCTAGTGCGCCCAGAGTGTCTAGGCAAACCTCACGGCGTCCGGCCGTTGCCCTGGCAATGGTCGGGCCGGATTTCCGGAAGTAACGTCCCGGTCGCCATGGCAGCGGCCAAGACATCTGAACACACAGGAACTGAGTCACGGCGGTGCCCGCGGCCGCCGCGGCTCGTGACACAGAGGGCGTGCTGCAAATGGTGGAAGGAGCCACCTCTTCCCGTACAGTGATGGGAAGGTCAGGCTTCGCAACCACCAACACCCTTGGACTCGTCTTGGGGATTTGTGATGCCATCTCTTTAGAAGGCAGAGTTGTTTGCTGTGTTGTTGATGACAGCTTAAGTCTCTTAAATTTTTTAGAGGGGGGGAGGAGGAGGGCTTAGATCCTTGGGTGAAGCTGAACCACTAGTCATGAACACGGGCCACTCCGTGTCATAAATGGCATATTGTCAAGTTCACGTTTCTCCTCAGATGATTTCAATTTTCTTTTTTTGCTAATTTTAGTGAAATTGGGCTTTTTGGATTTTACATGCCCTCTACTAGGAGGAGATCGGGCATCACTCTTGGCAGACGACGTTGATGGCATTTCATCGTCTATGTCATGACTAGTGGCAGCAGCTTCAGCATTAGGAGGAAGTGGTTCTTGATCTTTCCCTACTTTATCCTCCAAATTTTGGTACTCCATTATATGCAGCACAAGAGAGCGTACCCCTAAACCACACACACTCGGCAAAGCCTTTACAAATTATTTGCGGCACAGGAGAGTACCACTGGACTGGAGTTATACAGCAGTACCTATTTTTTGGTACAGCAGCAACAGTGAACGTAGTTTGACTTTGAAATAGCAGTACCTATTTTTTGGTACAGCAGCAACAATAAACGTAGTTTGACTTTGAAATAGCAGTACCTATTTTTTGGTACAGCAGCAACAATAAACGTAGTTTTAATTTGAAATAGCAGTACCTATTTTTTGGTACAGCAGCAACAGTGAACGTAGTTTGACTTTGAAATAGCAGTACCTATTTTTGGGTACAGCAGCAACAATAAACGTAGTTTGACTTAAAGGGCTCACCGTGTATGTTTCGTAAACCTTACATCAACCTTATAATTCTAAAAAACCTTTGCATGCAAAGAAAGACACGGAGACTTGAATAAGTTATTAAAAATTGCCAGAACTTTTATTATGATTTTAATTTTAACTAGACCTATGGTGGCGGAGAAAGGGCACTGCGAAACAACTCTCAAGCTGACAAACACTATCACGAGTGGACTGGCGCAAACCGCCGTACGTCCACCACCACGGGGAACAAATCCCAACATAACTTTTACGCTGAGTTGGCGTCAGAGTGACTGCCCCTTTTAAAACTCACTCTTCCCTCCCTCACCGAGTCGAACAGGGACCCTCATCACCGAAGGGCCAAAAAGGGAGTTACTGGTGCCTCAACGGGGGGCAGTGACCTACGACAACTACCAATGCGCTCACAAATCAGCCGCTGAACGCAGTGCCTTCCTACCGCAACATAACCGAACATACCCTACCAAAGGAGTGGGTGGGTGGGATCTCGTGCTGTGAAATGAACCAGAACAGGAAGTGCAGCCTCCTATAACAATCAAGGTCCCTCCCACTGGATTACACATTGGTCGGGCCAACCCATGTTAACACCTTCAGGTCAGTGTTCAGCTTACTACAAACCCTGTCGCCCTTTAAGTGCATTCGTCCTATACAGCCTCATTTGTCATTGAAATAGCAGTACCTATTTTTTGGTACAGCAGCAACGGTGAACGTAGTTTGACTTTGAAATAGCAGTACCTATTTTTTGGTACAGCAGCAACAATAAACGTAGTTTGACTTTGAAATAGCAGTACCTATTTTTTGGTACAGCAGCAACAGTGAACGTAGTTTGACTTTGAAATAGCAGTACCTATTTTTTGGTACAGCAGCAACAGTGAACGTAGTTTATATAAACTATATAACGTATTTTTATATATTGCAGTACTAATATTTCTTGACTGCAGGAACAGTGAACCTATTCATATATTGCAGTAGAAATTTTTAGAGACTTTTTTTATATTTTTTTTTAATTATTTTTGTATAAGTTTTTTTTAATTTTTTTTTATTTTTTTTATAACTTTTTAATAATTTTCAAATAACAATGCCCTTAGCAGAACAGAGCACAGGACACAGGCATCACCACTGGACTCAGCACAGGATCTCAAAGGAAACCACTGAAAACAAAAGCAGGATAGGAGCTCCCCAACTACAATCTCCCTCACGAGTTTTCGCAGCCAGAATGAAGATGGCGGCCGCGAGCGGTGACTTTATGACATTCTAGTCTCGCAAGATCAGACGAGAGACTTGGATGTCATAGCCTCATTTGGGATTTTTTTGCGGGCGGAAGTACCCAAACAGTGCTCGGATCCCGTCGGATCTGCACTGTTCGGGTGGGCTCGGATTAGCGAAATCCGAGCCCGCTCATCACTACTTAAAACATACAGTATGAATGGCCTTTCTAGCTCTCAAACACATAGCAATGCTTAGAAAAGTAATTAAACATACTGAAGGATGACAAAGGTACTGCTGTAAACATCTTGAACCAGCATTTGTCCATCTGCAGTATACTCACCCAGACCACTGAAAGTCCCAACAGCACTGAAGTTCCACAAAGGCGTTTTAAAATACAATTGTGATTACAGAATTATCTGCCGGTGAGTCTGCCAGAACGGCATTACGAGCACACAGGTGCGTTTAGAGTGGATGAGTGTGTTTGGTTTGAAAAGATATCTGGCATGTTTTCAAAGTGTATTCAAAGTAGGGTAAGTGTATTTTGTTACGATTATTCACATATTTGACAAATGAACTTAGCTGTTTGTGTTGTGCAAAGATCATGGTTTAATGAGTGTAAATTTGAAAGGTATACAAGAGAACATATTTGCCATTTAGTGTAGATGATAGTGTGGTGGTTAGGTATTCCATCCGTTAATGCTAAGGTCAGAAATTCAAGGCCACGAGTCAACCTATAGTACATAGTGCAAATACGACCCTCCTGTAAGTTTCAACAAATTAATAAAAGTAAAGTACGCGAATGCTAATCGTTCGCTGTAATAATCGCATCCGCGATTACTCATTGTTCCTATTTTAGTATTTACAGCTCTGTTGGTTTTGAAAAACAGACAATTGTGTGTGTGTGTCTAGGTGTAGTACTTAATTTCACGTTAACCCTCATGTTGGTAATAAGTGCCAACTCAAATTGTATACAGGTACAATACAGAGAAGCAGCTGACCCTAATAAGTTGCTTGCAAACACTTTTAGGATTAATCCACAAATGAAAGTTGTGTAAATCCAAAATTGGCCCCAAACTCTTTGCCAAAAAACTGTCAAAAATGATAAACTAAATGTTGTAGCAAAAAGTATTATACAGGCCTGATTTCTATTTTCAACGTTTCACAATGTATATACCAAGGATCAGGGGCGGACTGGCCATCTGGCACTTCTGGCAAATGCCAGAAGGGCCGATGGCCAGAAGGGCCGGTCCGCATGTCCGCCGAGCAGCAGCACCCTGCGCGCTGCTCGGCGGACGGAGAGTCAGTGACTGGCGACTATGTGAGTAATCACATGGGACGGCACCACGCCACAGGCGCCGTCCCATGTGATTACTGCATAGTCGGCAGTCATTGATTCTCCGTTGGCTGACCAGCGCGCAGGGTGCTGCTGCTGCTGGATGTAAAAAGGTAAGTGTCTGTGTGTGTAAGTAAGTAATAGTGTGGCAAACAGTGGGGCTGGCAAACTGGGGCAAACAAACAAACAGTGGAGGAAAAACAGTGGGGCTAACAAACAAGCAGTGGAGGAAAAACAGTGGGGCTAACAAACAAACAGTGGGGCTAACAAACAAACAGTGGGGCTAACAAACAAACAAACAGTGGGGCTAACAAACAAACAGTGGGGCTAACAAACAAGCAGTGGAGGAAAAACAGTGGGACTAACAAATAAACAGTGGGGCTAACAAACAGTGGAGGAAAAACAGTGGGGCTATCAACCAGACAGTGGGGCTAACAACCAGACAGTGGGGCTAACAGTGTGGCTGTGGGGCTAATTTTGTGCATGTGTGGCCCCATGTTGCTATAGTGTACGTGCGTGTTTGGCCATGTTCATATAGTGTGCGCGAGCGCAGTATTTTAAATATAGCATGTGTGTGCGTGCGCGCAGTATTTTAATATAATATGTGAGAGAAGGGAGGATCTTAATATAGTGTGGGAGGTAGGCTATTTAATGGTGGAGTGTAGGTGGGGGCTAATTATTTAAGGTGAGGTGAAAGAACCTTTAATTTAATGCTGGGGTGGTTTAGGGCTATCAATTGAATATGGGGCTGATTTTGGGGAGAAGGGCTATTTATTGAATGTGAATATAAATTATTTATTGTCGGGATTGGTTGTGGAAAATGGCTATATTTATTACATTTTAATGCTATTTAATTTATTGCTGGGACTGTTTGGAGGGAGGGAAATATGTCTTGAGTAAATGGGTATACTGTTAATTTTATGTTGGGGCTGGTTGGAGGGAAATTGGTCTACTTAATTAATGTGAATATTATTATTGTGGGGACTGGAGGTAGGCCTAATTATAAAACGTGAGTGCTATTGTTTTAACATTGGGGCTGGTTGGAGTTTTCTAAATCTCATGTACCCATTTTTTTTTTCAAAATAGGGCATCCAATATTCCAGGTTCGAGACAAGAATGAACTGAGCTAAAGAAACCATCTGCTACAAGTGGTGAAAGTGACCAAGACAGGTAGGAGAGAGCAGGACAGTCTGCCAACTGTCCTGAATCTGGTAGGGCAGTCCTGAATTTGGATGACTGTCTCCCTTAGTCAGGATTTGGTTCGACTGCAAGGACAGTTGGGAGGTATGTCCCGCTTCACAACGTACTGCTTGTGAAGGCAACGCTGTGTGCTTCTAACAGTAGGGCCTGTGTATTTGTCTAAAATGTAATGTATTATTATAATGTATGTATCAATGCCCCATGTTGGCCACACCCACAACACAATGAGGTCACGCCGTGTTCAGCGCCACCGCTACGCGGCGGCACATATTTTCATTCCTGCTGGAACTGAGGTGGGCCTGTGTACCTTAAATGCCAGGGCTGATTTTTAGTCCCAGTCCGGCCCTGCCAAGGATTGACGCCTCTAATAGTTCCAAGTGAAATAATTGACATTATCCCTAACTAGAAATCCCAAAACTTGTCCTGAGCTAAGGTTGATGGACTGGATTTCATTCTATGCAATTGAAAACATTTTTAGACCACTTGATCATTGGTGTAGCGGTTCGAGAATGCACCTTTGCAAACTAAAAACCTGAGTTCAATTCCTCCCCAACACTCTTGTGTGTGTGGAATCACTAATATTCTTCCTATATAGGTATTGAGTTCCAAAGTGTCTCTGTTGCAAAAGTAGGCTAGCTCTAATTTCAAACAGTTGTGGCGTTAAAAGTGAAAATGTAGCAGTATTATTCTGAGTTGCGTTTGGAAGCAGTAGGGTTAACATACAATAGGAAAGATGTGTGGATACAAGAGCCATTTTACATAGAGAATAAATATAAAATATTGTGTGTTAGCCTAAATTTTGGCATACATATACAATTTGCTAGAGCTCCATGTAAAAGTGAGAAAGGCCTTAATCAGGATACGTGACTGTTTTTGCACGTACCTTTGCCATCCATTCCGGCATCCGGAATGGATACGGAATGCACTCAGCACTCCATTCCGGCTGCCGATATGGATAGGGAATGCACTCAGCACTCCATTCCTGTATGCATTAAGTCAGTTATAACAGATAACTGTAATCTATAGGAGTAATCTCCAATATATATATATATCTATGGAAGTATGTAGCAAAGTTGATCCCCATAATCCAAAGAACATATCTGTGTAACATACCAAAATGCAGTATACAGGCCTAGAAAAGACAGGCATATTTACTCAAGACCCAGCAAGCAGCAGAGGGCACTATATTAAGCTGACTAATTCCGGCGTTCCGGGAGTTCCGGATTGAACCCACAGGGCCAAAATAACAGCAAACATCATACACTTTACAGTGGCATTTATTACAAAGTGTCTGTAAGGAAAAGAGGCTTATCTAACACAAACGTACTAATCGAAAATTTTAAATATATATATATATATATATACACTTTTGATAAAGTCTTCCCGACGAAACGCGTTAAGGAGTGAGGAGGCATCGGTATTTGCTCTCTATGGTCCCGGTGGAGGAAAGACCTTTGGGACTTTTGTGCAGATAAGCTGTTTTATATATGTTTTAATGTACTGGCATTTTATTGCTTTTGAACCCGGATGGGTAATTAAACATTTTAAAACTGATACATGGACGTATTACACTATGTTGTTATCCTTTGAGTTTTAGTGCATCTGTGAACCTGTTATCTCTATGAGGAGGATCTGAAATTGGAACAATAACCAGATAAGCCTGATATTTTTATATATTTGGTACGCGGCTGATTGAAGCACATTATTATAGGTTACATAATTTTATGGTTTTACACTATGTTTGGCGCTCTTTCTTTTATGTTTATCCATATATATATATATCTATATATATCTCCAAATAAATGTTAGATTTAAAAAATAAATAAAAATAATAATTCTGTATTCATATGTATGTATGTATGTTGTGAATATTTAGTTGTGCATTTTAAAAGCGCACAATGCATTATGAGCAGTTTAATAGTTATTTTAGCTAACCGTTTTGGACTTAAGCATGACCCTGAGCTTCCTTAATTTTGAGCAAGGATTTGAGACATTATTGACGTCAGATTTCCGTAAACGGACAGAGGGAATGCCTACTCTTCTTAATTTAAAATCCATAACACCTACTCTTCTCAGGTGATATCTTATCTCCGCCCACTCCACGCCCACTCTCCTCCCATTCCCACCCCTTTCTTCTCAAGTGGTCAGCCAACATCGCAAATGTATTTGCGATGGAATTTGAGACACGTATTCCTTTCCGTGCCAGATATGCTCTGTTTGAGCTGCGTATTATCGTGTTTTACGCATCGTAAGTCCCTGTTTTGCGCATGCGTAGAGACGATTATCGGATTATCCACATAAGAAGGCAGATCCATACCTTGATGAATCGGGCCCTAGAATTTGATTGGTTGCTATTGGCAACATCTCCACTTTTTAAAACCAGCAGCTTAGTAAATATACCCCTATATGTGCATAATATTGAGCCTGTAAAAAAACAAATCTGTGCGGACCCACAATATTATATTTGTCCCATGCCTGGATATAATGAATTGGTGTTTTGTGGAAATGAGCCATTGATCTTAGTCCCTCGCATTCTGAAATAGTAAAGGGATAAAAGAGTATTTCCCCTCTGAAATTCCAGCTTTCCCAGGAAGGGTAGGTGTACTGACTTGTATGGATTAATTCTAAATTTGTGATTTAATATTAACCAAATTTTCCTTGTTGACATTAATAACAGATTATCAAAGAGGTGTGAGTAGTTCCTGATCTGACATATATAAGAAAACAACAATATTTAAATTTGTAAGAAAATTATTTTCTAGAGTAGTATTGTATATGTATTTTCATCATGTATCCAATCTCTTAGCGCCCGATTCATTAAGGAAAGTTAAGTAAAATAACTGAGTGAGTAGTCTCCTGGACAAAACCATGTTACAATGCAAGGGGTGCAAATTGGTTTTCTATTTTGCACATACCGTATATACGCGTGTATAAGCCGAGTTTTTCAGCACATTTTTTGTGCTGAAAAAAAGCCCCCCTCGGCTTATACTCGAGTCCCACTTACCTGGTCTCCGTTTTCCAGTCTCCCCCGCTCATCTGCAGCCTCTGTGGATCACTGTCAGCCACCATTTTATTGTAGCCCGTTTTTGTGTGTTCATTGCACATGGAACAATAAAGTTAAATGAAAAGAAGCCTGTCAGTCAAAGCTAAAGACCGGGACATTTCCATCTAGCCCCGCTGGTCAGAGACACATGTGAGTACCCTGACTTGTCCACTGCAATTATTTGCAGCAGTTTTATAAAGTCCAATATTTTCATTTTTTGTCACCTATTAATAAGTGTCTTAAGATTCTTTTGCATAACTGTGAAATCATTGAAAAGTCTAAAAACATCCCAAACTTCAAGTATAATAAGGGTTAAATCACACAAAGCAAATTGTATTGTTCTGTTAAAATGTTTCTTCCAGCAAACAAAATCAAACTTATCTTTATCTGAGCTATTATATCAAATTCTATTTAGTGTATGTGCAGCATCTTTTGCATTACTAAAGCCTAAATTACTATACTGTTCTGAACACTTAGGAGTAACTGCTCATCACCTTCTAAAGGCGAATAAACTTAACTGGCACATGTATTTAGTATCCACAGACTGTCTCATTGATTTATATATTAATGATCTGAGTTGTCTTTAGTGAATGTTATTTATATCTGTGTTCACCTATTAGGCTTGATACCAAGTGCAGAGGATTTCGTTTAACCATTTGTGTACAATTTATTAGGATATGGGTATATATTATGTACTTATAAAATTTTATTGATGTTTAATAACAATAAATTTTGATATATTCATTTACAACCTCACGTTTGTATTATTGGGAGCCCAGTGTTAACGATATCCAGCACTGTTTTTATTTTTGAAACTTACCAGTAGCTGCTGCATTTCCCACACTAGGCTTATACTCGAGTCAATAAGTTTTCCCAGTTTTTTGTGGTAAAATTAAGTGCCTCGGCTTATATTCGGGTCGACTTATACTCGAGTATATACGGTAAGTTAAATACTTTCAGTTTTTTCATGTAGCACACAAATACTTTATAGCTTATTTGTACACTGAAATTTAAATTTGATATTTGTGTGCTACACAAAAAACAGACAGTATTTAACTTCGGTCCAAAATAGAAAAATAATTTGCACCCCTTGCATTGAAACATAGTTTTGTCCAGGAGACTACTCACTCAGTTATTTTACTTAACTTTCCTTAATAAATCAGGCCCTTAGATATTTCAAAAAAGCAGCTTGGTTGTCTGCACTATGTCTGGGAAGTTGATTCCATTAGATTTAGACTGACATAATTTGATCAAGCCTTTGCAGGGTCTTTTATTATTACAAACAAACAACTACAGAATATTAATAGTTAAGACATCATTATGTTTAAGCAAGATAGGTAGAGTTTGGAGCAGATATAATAATGTAAGAAATGAGACCATCTTTATAAGATTAGCTCTGCCCAGTGTTACAGCTACTGGTTACCAAGATAAACTTTTAGAACAGATGGATAGGAGGTCTTCACCACTTATAGCAGCTGCCTTTTCCGTAGAGCTGGTAGCGCTTGCTGGTACTCGGATGCCAAATGACTTCACTCTAGCGTAGTAAAAGTTTATGTATGGCGACCATAGCACAAAGGCAGAAGATAACCGGAATAGAGAAGATGGTACCAGGAACCGTCCAAAGGTCGTGTAGCAAACAGAATAATTAGGGACAAGCCAAGGGTCAGGGCAGGTTGCACACAAGGAGAATTCAGTAGACATGCAGAGGTCAGGGGCTATCAGAAAACAAGCAAAGCTAGTCAGGTCACACCAGAGATAAGTCAGAATTCAGGCAGAGTATCCACAGAAAACCTGCAGCTGGTCAACAAGTTTGGTGCACAGACGTTATAACTGGCAGGGAGGCGAAGCCTTACATAGTTATGGTAGCGAAGCCGGAGTTCAGGGAATCAGTCCTATTAATTAGCCACAGGGGCTTTATAAACTATAGTGCTCTGAGCACGCACCTGGCTGTTGCCCTGGTGACAGCCATGAGAAAGGGGGCAGAAGTGACATCTCGGCTGCAAGAGCAAAAGCCAAGACGCAGCCCCTAATGTAAGCAGACGAGCCACGGCGGCTCGTAACGGCCAGATAAGATAGCAAAAAATGACTCAATACCTTTAGTTTGTTCTCAATGTTGTTAATGATTCTAGCTATATTATTTACATATAGGGTATGTTGATTTTTGGGAATTTGAATGCCCAAATATGAAATAGAGCATTGGGTCCATTTAATTGGTTGATCAGGTAGCAATTTTAGCTTCAAACATCCCCTCTTTCCTGTGTACGCTGATGCTGACACTGATGCTGCCGACTCCAGGCCATAGGCAAACCGAGAGGGGGGGGGGGGGTTTCTAGTGTCTAGTAACCCCCTCCCAGCATGGGGCACTGTATGCTTGAGGTGGCTTGCCCTGTGTATATGATGTGGATAGGAAGAGTTAGAAAGCAGCCAAGCAATGTCTAAAATTATAGCCACACCCCCATGCATGCTGGTCACGCCCACTGGTGGCATAGCGTGGAAACCCCTCTCTACAAATCCTGCATTTCCCTCTGCAAGGGGTGATGATATCCGGTTGTCTGGATCTAGTAACTGGATACACAACGTTGGGTGTCAGATGTGATTGTCTGGGGGGGCCCCCTTTACTCTGCAAGAGTGATGGTCTGGAACTATTAACTTGGTGAAAGGCTCCAGGTCTGGATGTTCCAGCTATTGACTCCAGGAAAGCTGGGGAGGTTCTGTGTGTGCTGCTGGAGTGAATTTATTCATAAGTCCAAGTTTATTGGTCAGGTACAAGGCTCTGACTCTGTCGAACCCCATTAGTTGTCAGGCTTACAGTGCATTATCTGCAGGAAAGTCACGCTCTTCTAGGCTCCATGGTAAGGCCGGACTCTCCCTGTTTGTAATAAAGGTTCAGTTGTGCACTAAACTTGCTTCTGCAGCCAAGTCTAGTGTTTCCAACTTTTTCAAAAAACAAATAGGCGATAGATGAATGTAGGTATTGAAGCTGAACATGGAGCAGCTTTAAACCACAATCATAGAGGATGCGCTGCCGACCAGACGTTCCTGAAAATAACATGTCTATTAATTTATTTGCATGCTTAACAGCACCTTGTCCCTCTCACCCCAATCCCCTACTCCATGATAGCTCTTCTCACTTGTCTAGAGGGTGCTGGAATTAGAATGTTAGATTGGCTCTTCAGCAGCACCAGTAACAGGGCTTTGATAAACATACAGTACAAGCTTTTCAAATGTAAGGATTAAACCAGAAAGAAAATAAAGTCCATTTTTGCTGCTCTCTGGTGATTTTGTCATGCACAAAGACATGGGGCCTGATTCATTAAGGATCTTAAATGAAGAGGTATCTTATTTCAGTCTCCTGGACAAAACCATGTTACAGTGCAAGGGGTGCAACCTAGTTTTCTGTTTTGCACATAAGTTAAATACTGACTGGTTTTTCATGTAGCACACAAATATCAACTTTAAATGTCAGTGTACAAATAAGCTATCAAGTATTTGTGTGCTACATGAAAAAACAGTCACTATTTAACTTATGTGCAAAACAGAAGACTAGTTTACACCCCTTGCATTGTAAAATGGTTTTGTCCAGGAGACTGAAATAAGATACCTCTTCATTCAAGTGTCAGGAACCCCTCCAACCAGTACAACACCATCCGGAGTCTACTCTGATAGTCAGGTGTTCACTGGAGCCCATAGTGGTGGGGACAGACTTGGCTGCAGACTACAGAGGGTCGTGTGGCGTGTACTAGCTGCGGGGAACCCAGGAGCAGAGGGTAATGGCAGACAGCAATTCCAAAAAACAGGCCGAGGTCAGGGGTCACTTGCCAGGAAGAATCGTCAGGAAACACGCCAAGGGTCGAGGTCACGGGCAAATCAGCAGAAACGGAGGTACAGGCCAGAAGGTCAAGGGCACAGGCAAAAGACAAATCCAGGAAACAGGCAGGGGTCATACACGGCAGGCAACAATCCAAAGGCTTAACACCAGGAGTACAGCAGCGGGCAGCAACACAGGAATCTGAAGCTATAACCGGCAGGGAGGCTAAGCCCTAAAATACTACCAAGACCAATAGACCAATTAGAGCTCAGCTCTCAAATTGCACACAAGCTGTCCCCTAATTGAATTAATTAGCCCGCAGGCTTGCACCCAGTTGCGCAAGCGCCCGGCTGCCCTGTAATGCCGGGATGTGGCGCTGAACTAACAAGCGTCCGACCGTTGCTATGGCTGGGCCCCGGAAGTGACATCCCGGTATTCATAGCGACGGCCGGGACGGAGGGAGGAGAGTCGCGGCGGCTGGGCACTGCCGCGGCTCGTAACATTAAGATCCTTAATGAATCAAACCCATGGTTACTAAGTGCATCTTCCCAGTTACTATAAGGAGCACTGGTAAATAGTGTGGCGAAAGACAGGGGTCCTTTTTAAATGTAATTTAGTATATTTTAGGCATGGTGCTCCAAAAACCTTAATCTGGAAAACCTAAGCCCCAAGCGTTCAGGAGAATAGATCCCATGTCTATATATTTAAATAGCTCTGGAAGATTGTATGGTGGAAAAATAATTCATATTTAAATTTGGTGAGCTGCAAAGTAACATAAGGTATGACCATGCCCTTAACAAACATGGAAAATTGATGAATTATGTAGAATACTTCAAACAAGGCCCATAGCAGTGCATTTTTGAGAACATTCATACTTAAAACTACCAAACCACTTTATAAATGTCACACTGAAAACAGCACAAAAGTTTTGAATTCAGCACAAAAGGTTTTTTTTTTTTTCTTACAAATGTCATGTTGGAACAAGTTCTATAAAATTGTCACAATAAAATAATGGAACACATTTATATTACAAAAAATACAGTTTTAATTTTCTGATTATGTCTTCATAAGCTACTTTGTGTAAATTTGTAATAAAAGCTTTAAGAACTGTTGATTTGATTTGCAAATCAGGAATTGGTCTGTATATTGGGCCACAGCAGGTACTCATCAGGACCAGAAATGTGCATAATTTATGTAAGCTTAGTACATGTACCGTTAATTCCTTTAACTCGAAATACTCCATGGCAGCCTTAACAATGGTAGAGACACACTTAAAGGAAGTGCAGCTCTTTCTCATCGTTGGTGTCTTTGAGAGACTTCATAAGCTGTTCCTGAAAAATATAACACAAACATAGCGAACAACATGGATGGGACTATAAGACTGCCATGGAGTATTTAGAGGAAAAAGAATTAACAGTAAATATAATTAGCTTATTTCCTATTTAATCTCCCAGCCTTAACAATTCGATGTACCCAAGCAATAGCAATAGGGATGACTACAAAAAGACATGTATGCTACCTAATTCAATATTTTATTGAGTAGCGGTGTCAAGAATTTGTCTCCCAAACTGTGCATCAGTAGATTATATCACATCCAGTAGATACTGTCTGGTGAAGATATGAATAGATGACCACCCTGCAACTTTGCAGAGATCCACTGTTAAGGACTGAGCCCTACATGCACAAGAGGTTGCTACTGGTCTAGTTCAGTTAGCCTTCAATACTTTTGGCACCTTACATCTGTTTCTCTTATACACATGTGTAAAAACTTCTCTAATCTACTTTGAGATTGTCTGATTGAATTGGGTATATAATTTCCGAGGTTCTGTTGAAATCACAAAAAGTTGTTCCGTGTTCCTAAATTCTTCTGTTGTGAATAGATAGACAAGTCCAATGTGTGTAACTTCCTTTTCAGCTGACTGCAAACTGAAGGATGGAAGTATAATATTCTGTTTAATATAGGTAAAGCGGCTGAATTAGTCCTCCGCACCACTTTATCCATATAAACTCTGCAAGCAGATATAATTGCCACAAGAAACACTACCGGCAGTGTCAGCCACCTAAGGAAAACCTCTTGCAATGTTTCAAAGGGCTCAGACATCAACATGTTGAGAACCAAGTTGAGATCTTAGGGTGCTTCAAAGCTCTTATTCATATGGTGGTGATGTATCATCTTCCTTGCTTAAAAATAAGCTCAGACTAACCGGTCACTAGAATGTTTTCCAGATATGGCCAGAAGGTGATTCCCTGCTTACTCAGTTCCTCTACAAAAGTCATTAATACATAAACAAGTGAACTGGAAGTGATGACCCAGAACAAATAACTTGAAAAAAACACTGGTGATAAATTACAATAGGGATATGAAAGTAAGCATCCTGAAGATCTATGGCTGTCCCCTTCACTTATGTTGGCAAGAATAGACACTGTGGACTCCATACAGTCGTTCTTAAAGACAACTCAATCATTTTGCTCATTCAAATACAGCTTGAAAAGCCCCTGTACATTTTTTGACCAGAAAAAGTTCGGAATAAGAGCCTGCTCCCCTGTAGACTGGTTGACGAAGAGCAATCACTCAGGCTTCCTTCAATGTTTTTAGACTGATGTACAATGCTTCAAATTTTACTGGAGCTGATGGGATTCTAGATTTGAAAAAAAAGTGCCATATACTTGGAAGACAGTACACTAGGAAAAGTGGTGCCACCTACTGTACATCATCTTGGAACATGACTGTGAAGATACGTGGTTCCTAAATCACTCGGACACGGTATTAGGGGAAAAATACAAGGATGATTTATTCTGCAGAACAGGATTAAATACAGCACAACCCCATAACGATAGCAGGTCCAACAAATGAGGGATTCAGTTCAAATAAATACAGTGAGATATGTTCCACAGCGCATCTCTGTCAGGGCATCATCTCTTGGCCAAAAGTTAGTCATCCTTCCAGCTCCCAGGGTAGCCTCTTTTATCACCCCCTTATTCCACCTTGGGAGTTGCAAAGGGTCTTGATTGGTGGGCTGCTTACACTATCCAGCCTCCTCCCCAGGTGTCTTCTCTCAGGTGACCCCTGCTGTGTCCGGTTCCTGGTTGTCTGTAGAGCTCACTGGTGGACAATAGGGAGCAAACAGAATTAACAATGGTAGTTTAATTCACTCAACTCCTGAGTGTTCCCTATGGAGGTGAAATTTAACCCGTGAAGTACTTCTCCAAGGAGATGTTATAGTTCCATCACTGATACTTCCTGATAACATGGCAAAAAAGTGCAGTTCAGGCATGGATTAGATTAATGGGTTGTAACACCATACACCATGCCCGTTGCTTTACATTGACGATATTCTATTTTGTATTATATTCTATTTTTTTGTCCAGTACCAACTGATCCTGAATAGAATGCATCCAGATTTATGTATATGTGCTCTTGCTGCCCAACAAGGGCTAAGCCAGACAAGTCATTGCAATATATTTAAGTGTGAATGACCAAAAGGGCAGTTTAGATTTACTAGCACCACTTTACCTATTGTACAGTCTTCCAGGTTTGTAGTACCTTAATGTTGACAGGATGAAGAAGCAAAATAAATACTTATCCCTTCGATCTTAGGGCAGAAGGTTGGATATTTTCTGAATCATGACATCTACCTCGTCACCAAAGAACAAGGGACCTTCAAAAGGTTACAGTAGCTAAACTATTCTTAGGGTTCTTCTAGTTGCTGATGCAGAAGTTTTGGCTGATAAGAGAGATTGTATATGCCTGGACCCTTGAAGATGGAAATTCGGATACAAACATTTATTGTTAGCTGAATGTTTCCAGAAAGTTTATCGAACCAATGTTTAGTTATAGCATAGCAGTTATAGTGCTACATCTATGTTACATATTTAATATAATATAAGGAAGTTCACATTTTGGGGGTGTTTATTTTAATAGGATTTCTACAGATTTCAGATTAAAGAAGATAAATTGCCACAAACCCACAAAGGGCACTATTTTGATCAAATTATTGCAATGGTCATTGGTTGTAATTTTTGCTATACATTTTTTTTGCTGTAAAATTGTATACTGGATTGTGATTAAAAAAAAGTAAATAAAAATATCCATGACTAATCATTTCTGAGTAAATTAGATTGTACTATAATTTAACTTGCACATACTTGCAATTGCCAGTACAGGCAGGAACAGAGGCCATGTGGAGAAATGTTAAAGGCAGGAGTAAGGCTGCAATGTTCTTTTAGTGGCAGCTGATTACAACCACAATATGGCCTGAAGTATATGAACTGTGGCTCTGGTCTGTGTTTAATGTGCCTCTCTGTGGAGGAGCAGAGTAGCTAATATAAGCCTCTCCAGCCGACACCTGACATCTATAGAGCCAGTCATGCCCAGAGCGGTCAGGTAAATCTCCTTTAATCAGCAATAAAATTGGTTCCGGATGCATTTTGGTAGGTGTAATGTGGGCGTTTCCTTGTCTAATAGCTATTGCTTCATCTACAGGCGAAGTACCAGCAAGGAGGTAGATAGATCCAGGGCAAAGATGCATGCAGTACATAATTCAATTTGGTAGATTGATGTACTGGCAGATTATGTAATCCGAGTAGGTGGGGGTGGGGTGGTGTTTTTGGGCAACAGTACTCCCCACCAAAGTGCACACTCGATTAATGATATGTTTTTTTTGGGAGATTGTTACATCTATGTTTGACGTTCTTTCTAGAAAATAAATGTATATATTACACCATCGCTGAACAATTTCTCTTTAAAGGGATCAGGAGGTAAATGTATCAAAGTGCAAGTTTGCCAGCGTGTTTAAATCGCGGAAAATTGCGGGTGTTTACCCGCGAGTTAAAAATAAAATAAAAATGGAAATGTATCAAGCTACGATTTTGAGACTCCTGTTCAAAATCACTGGTCATCTCTGGCGATTTTGAGCGTTGTAAACACTCACGAGTTTAGCAAACTCGCCTGTGTTGTAACAGTGAGTTGTCAACACATCACTGTTACACTGGCCCTGGTTAAAAGTTAAAGAATAGATAAAAGTTAAAAAAAAAAAAAAAGCGTAGGGTCCCCCTGCTATTTATGCTTAACCCTAGTGCTGCCTGACTAGTGCTGGTCCCGTGAAAATCGTGGAAAAATTTTGCGTGGGGTTTCCCCGATTTTCACTTTACCAGCACTAGGCAAACCAGCCAGGGTTGGCGGCACTATAGCAGGGGGACGCGCGGCAGGGGTCCCCTGCCATAATGACTAACCAACCCTAGACTGTTCAGCGCTGGGCTGGATTCCCTAGGGAGTGGGGTCCGTCGAAAAAAATGAGCGGGGCCCACCCCTAGAAAGAACCAGCACAGTGCTGATAGCACTAGGGCTCTTCCTACTACCCCTGGGCTGTGGGTAGTAGGGTAATACGGCGAGAAAGTGTTAAAAAAACCAAACTGACACCAATTTTTTTATGGAATTACAAGTCCCAGCCAGCCAGGTTGCCCTAAAAACTGTGGCCATGCTGTTGCTTGTATATACAAGCACCAGCATACCCACGGCAGCCAGGGCATGTTGGCACTTGGAGAACCACAAGTGCCAACATGCCCTGACATCCTTGGCTTGCTGGGACCTGTAGTTCCACAAAAAAAACGTTTACAAAACAACAACTCCCTCATAAAAACCACAAACATTTATTAAAAATAAAAACCCCACAATAAATACACTAACCACCCTCTTTTTAACCACATCTATTTAATAATAAAAAAAAAACCAAATACTCACCAATGATGTTTTCTTTCTTCATCCAAACTTCCAGGCTTGCCCCAGTCCCTTAATATTTATACCTCCAATCTTGCCGGATTGCCCCAGTCCCGGCCATTTTGTACTTCCAAAAACGATTGAAGAAAAGCAGGAACACTTCATCCAGAAGGGGCCCATATTTGTAAGATCCCGACTCTGTGTACTTGATTGCAGAAAAATAAAAAAAAAATTTCACCGCCGCAAACACCTCCTACCTAGTAGGAGGTCCGAATTGCAATGCCCTTACGTCAGTTGCGCAAGTTAAAAGTACAGTATTATGGGATTTTCCCACGCTAGTGGTGAAATCACATAATACTGTACCTAGAGCTTACGCAAGTAACGTAGCTCATTGCGCATGCGCTACGCTACTTGCGTAAGCTGTATTTACTGTATTATGGGACCAGCACTAGTCAGGCAGCACTAGGGTTAAGCATAAATAGCAAGGGGACCCCACGCTTTTTAAAAAAAAACAACTTTTATCTATTCTTTAACTTTTTAACACTGCCAGGGCAGTGTTACAGTGATGTGTTGATACAACACGCTATCAAGCAGCGTGTTGTATCTGGCGTGTTTAGAAGCAAACTCTCCTGAGTTTGCTAACTCGCAGCTTCAAACATTGGAGACTTGTATAGCTGCAGTGGCAAACAGTGGTGAGTTTGATCTCTGGCGATTTTGCAAGTAGCGATTTTGACAGAAGCAGAACTCTGGCGATTTTGTATGAAAACTCAGCTTCATACATCGGCGAGTTTCAACTCTCCCGAGAAAATCACTGGAGTTGCAAACTCGCACTTTGATACATTTACCCCCAGATGTGCTGTTATTCTATTCAGATGGTATGCCTACTCCTCTGTTTGCTTAGAAATGTTATTACTATCTTTGTACTGTGAGAGTAACAGGGGTTAACTCCAGAAAATGATCAAATTATTCTGTGGCCCTAGTAAATTAATAGATTGAGGATTTGTTTGCCTGTTTGGCTGTTTTAGGGTGTTTAGGCTGTGTGGGTTTGGTACAAGTGTCTATGCAGATTTATATAGCACAGTAAGAGTTACACAAGAGTTGACAGGAGGTGAATATTGTAGCTGGATACACAGCTACATGAAGACAATATTCAACAATTACCTGTAAATTTCTGTAATCCTCCACCTCATGTATCTGCCTTGTGCACAGTCTGGAAACTCCCTGCTGAACGGTTTGTTAACAATGCTTTCTACAGGTACCTTTACTATGATTTTGATGTTTTATATTTGCTGCTGCTTGTAGTCCCACCTTTAAACCACACTTGCTGCTCCATTTACCATGACCCTCCAGCTCTCCCTAGCCCAGGCTAATGATTATGCCATATGAAGGGCAGCCAAAAACGGATCAATTTAGCTGCACATGAATGTCTCCTGGGTAGTGAAGCAAATAGTGCATTTTGTGGAACACACACTCCTATATTGACTGGAGGTATTACTCCGGTAATCACATTATATGCCCTAACAGCCTGGTAGACAACAACTATATTCATTATTAGGTTTAGGTTTGGTTAGACAATAGGGCTTTATGTGTCCAGACTAGCTGGGGTATTATAACAATACCAGTTCTGTCTGGTACACGGTACTGGCTTCTCTACAACCTAGAAGTATAGGCATTTATTTTATATTCCAATTATAAGAGGCTAAACACATAGCACTGTTATATAATGTAATAACCAGGGAATTGACTAACCACTGGAACAAACCTTATAACCAATATTTAAGACAATTAATAAAGCCCAGTGGATTATGGTGCAGTAACGCGGCTGGACAAATTACTTTTTTCCTTTTTACCAGTTCCTATATCCTATTAGTCTCATCCAATATTCACTTTTTATATTTCGTTATTAGAATGTTTTAATTAATACTTATAAAGAAGTATTTAACAGAATTTAATACTCATTTATCAAAATGTCAACATTGAGTCCATTTTGAGTGCCCCATTCGATCATTTCTTTTTCTCTTTTTAACCTTCGACACACAAATCAATCTGACCTCTCCCCTGATATTTTGTGTCCCCTGCTGCCTTGTCCCTCTCAAGTTTCTCCTGAATGCTCCTGCCCGCGTTGGTTTGCTCTCCTGCTGCTTCAGTCGCTACAATGGCTCCCTGTGATTTACAGAATCAAATTTAAACTCCTTACCTTCACCTACAAAGCTCTCAACCAATCCTCCTTTCCCCTACATCTCCAACCTCATTTCTACTGCTCATTCCACTACTTGCCACCCCCCTCCACTCTGCCAATGACCACCACCTCACTATCACATAGATTCTTTCCACTCCCACCTCCAGGACTTTGCCCGGGCTGCTCCCCAGCTGTGGAACAATCTCCCACACCTTAACAGATTAGCCTCTACTCTACAAAGCTTCAAGCATGCCCTAAAAACTCACTTCTTTAAGTCTATTAGCCCTCCTAACTTTTTTCCTGTGGCTATCATCTTCACTCCCCCCACTTGGTATCACTATTTGTGTCTTCCCCTTCGCTGTAGGATGTATTCTCGCACAAGCAGTGCCCTTTTTCCTAATTTTCTCCTTGTACTATTCCATTACCCACTGTACCTATAGGCCTGCTGCACTAGCACCTCATCTTGAACCCAGGCCTACTTCACATTACCATTCTGCTCATTCACTCTCCCGTAAATAACTTGATCTGCATTAGCAAGTTATTAATCAGCATGTCTGGTCTTTTGTTTTTCATGTATTATACAGTGAGATATGGCTCGTTGCTCTTGGTTTATTGCAAATATCTTGTATGGCAGTACAAACCTTTTGTGGCTCCATATAAATAAAATATAGTAATATTATTACAGATGCTTACTGAGCCCAGTGAAGAGGTTTTGGATCTGGATTAGCTTCGTGCTTTGGTTTTGGCAAAACCACCCTCGCGTGTTTTGGTTTTAGATCTGGATTTTTTGTGAAAAATTGCTAAAATCACATAATTTTGCTCTTTTTTTGATCCTACATTATTATAAACCTCAATAACACTAATTTCAAGTCATTTGCAGTCAATTTTGACCACCTCACAGGTCACAATATTATTTTCATACACTTTTCGACAAACACTGCAGCGATCTGGCTGGATGGTAAGCGACAGAGCAATGACTCAAACACACGGCGACATTTAGGACACATTGGCACACAGCAGTGGCAGAAAAGAAAAGTGGGGCAAGATGGAATTGTCCTTGGATCATGAAACCAGTTATTGTTAATTTGTTTGCTCCACGTGTTTCTTGGATAAGTGAGGTAATTCTACAGCTAATACATGGCAACGAGCGCTGACCTCCCCGGGATGCGTGCTTTTATCAGACACACACCAATCCAGGGTGCCAGACAATGCACTAAAAAGAGCCATTGTAATTCCCAGCAAAAAGCAAGTTCATCAGTGCGCTTCGAATCAGCCCCAAATCACACAAAATTATAATCTAGTTCGGTACCTTTCATGTAAAGTGCATATTACATACACTTGCTGAACCAGCAGCAAAGTGGAAGGTAATACATATACACGTCTATTTAGATATCCATGCTTACATTAGTTCTGCAAGCAACGTTGTTCTTTGATAATAAAACTGTTGTCTTTATACTGTTCAAAAATAATGTTAAATAATCCTCCAGCTTTCTTTGGATGTTGATAGTAGGATCAGGTGGAGTTACAGCACAGGTGTCACTAATTCTGGTCAGTACTTTTACAGTAGACAAGATCAGGGGGTAAATGTATTAACATGCGGGTTCTTCAACACCCGCGAGTTCAGCGTCTTTGGCGATTTAATTTAAAGCGGTGCTGCATTGTAAAAGGGAAACTTCCCTTTACAATGCAGCGCCACTTTAAATTTAATCGCCGAAGACGCTGAACTCGCGGGTGTTGAAGAACCCGCATGTTAATACATTTACCCCCAGATGTCAAAATGTTGTACCGAGTCATCTGCATCATCAATGGGTTTCTAAGATTTTTGGTAAGCACACAACAATATATAGCACATGTAGGGAACATTGGCACACAACAGTAGCTGAAAGGAAAAATAGTGAAAGATGGAATTGTCCTTGGACCCTCCCACCCACCCTTATGTTGGATCTTAAAAAGGACATGCACACTTTAACAAACCAAGCACTTCAGCCACAAAATTGTCACTCTTCGTGGCTGAAGTTCTTGGTTTGTTTGGGCTCCCACAAAACAAGGTAACAATGGCCTTAAGCCACCTAAGGTAACAGTGCTGTTAATGAACTCTACTGTAGCAAGATGTCATCATCCTCAGCCTCATCAGTGTGTACATCATCCTCACACATTATTAATTCATCACCGCTGGAATCCACCGTTACAGAAGTCTCAGTATTTTGAAGTAATTGGCGGGAAAGGCCTTCCTCGTGGAACTTGAAGTTCATTTTTATGAACATCATCTTTTCCACAGTTTGAGGAAGTAGCCTCCTATGCCGATCGCTGACAAGGTTCCAGACTGTGCTAAAAACTCTTTCCGAGTACACACTGGAGGATGGGCAGCTTAGGCAGTGCAAAGCGAGTTGGTACATGGGTCTCCAAATTCCCTTTTTTTCCTCCCAGTATGTAAAGGGACTGTCTGATGTGTCTATTACTATGCCGTCGTGAAAATAATCCTCCACCATCATTTGGATGTTGATAGTAGGATCAGGTGGAGTTACGGCAGAGGTTTCACGTTTTTTGGTCAATTCTCTTAGACCAGACGTCAAAATTTGTTGCAGAGTCATTTGCATCATCCCTGAGTCTCTTGGGAAAGCTAAGTTTTTTCCTAGCAGCAGTTGACGGAGAAACTGAAGGAGGAGACGCCATCCTGTCACATAACACTTGAGCTGTCATCTTGCCCACCAGAAGCTCCCTGCATCTCTTTAATTCTGGGTCAGTTGGAAACAAAGAGAAGACATAGGTCTTTTACCGAGGATCAAGCACAGTCGCCAAAATGTAGTGATCCGATTTCAAGATTTTGATAACTCTTGGAACCTGACGAGGTGAATAAAGTACTTGATCTTGACATACTTAGCGGAATTGCTTTGTTTAGTCTCCTCCTTCGGTTTCTCAAGCTGCTTTTCCAAAAGTCTAATTAAGTGAATCACTTGATTCAAGCTCGCAGTGTCTGAACTCACTTCACAGGTGACTACTTCAAATGGTTTCTGCACCTTGCACAACACAGAAAGTATTCTCCACTGCGCTTGACTAAAATACATTCCCCCTCCTTTAACAATGTCATGGCTTGTGGAGCCATGACATTGGCTTTTCTCTGTTCCTCCATACGCAGAAGCATATACAGGGTGGAATTCCACCTGGTCACCACCTCTTGCTTCAGTTGGTGGCAAAGCAAATTAAATTGCTCTTGCAACTGCTGCAATCTCCTACACGCTGTTGCTGAATGCTGAAAATGTCCAGATATTTTACGGGCCACAGACAGCATCTTCTGCACCTCACGGTTATTTCTTAGGAAGCTCTGCACCACCAAGTTTATTGTCAGCTGTGTGCCTCTTAGTGAAGCCGGTGATACAGAGTAGCCTGCCTCTGACAAATGTGACATACTTGGGTACACGGTGCTGTTGTTCCTGCTGGTGAAGGTGAATTACCAACTCAGTGGGCTGTCAGTCATAAAATCTTTAGTTTACCCAGTTCCGCTTGTCCACATATCTGTGGTTAAGTGTACACAGTGGGTAGAATGGCATTTTGCAGCCCAATAATAAAATTTTGTAAACTACTAGTAGTCTTCTTCTTTGTCTGCTTCTGGGTTGAAGATTCAGCCCCAGCAGCGGGACTAACGCTCAAAAATTCTTCAGAAGTATCAAGGATAGTGCAGGAGTCATCTAGCCTTAGCAACTTCGATGCAGGACTATCTCCGATCGCTACTGAGGATATTATTTGGTGTTGTACGTTATTATGCCATGTTTTTTCTTTGTCTCTTCCTTTATTATGTACCTCGCATGACGAGAGGATTGAGGAGACACATTCCTCTGTTTTAGAGGTTCTCTGTGAGTCAAAGACGGAAGCGCCAGTGTACGTACCTATTTGTGTATTACTGTGTATTGATTGTTGAGTTTTTGGTGGAAACTCTGGGGTGTGTACACGGCTGCATACTTGAGTGAAGCGCCCTATAAGGTCTGTTCTATTTTACTTATTGCTACTGAGGATATTGACGAGGACGGTGTTGTGGGTGTAGATTGCAGGAGTCGGGATGTAGGTGAGAGAAGGGTCCTAGCTGATGATGGACTGCTTGTTGTTTTTTTTTACCATAACTTTGAGATTTTCCCAACACCTTGCCAAGAAATCGCGTCAAATGACGTAACATGGATGAAGTTCCTAGATGGTTAAGGTCCCTCCCTGTACTGACTGTGGCTTTACATACACTACAAATGGCTGGACAACTGTTGTCAGGATTTGGGTAGAAATAATTTCACACATAAGAAGTGGCTTTTTTTTGTCTTATATCCAGGTATGACAATGGCCTTCTTCTTATCACGTGCCAGAACTGCTTCCACTGGTGCAAGACTTACACAAACAACATCATCCTCATCAATATCCTCATTAGCACCCTCGTCGGCTACACAAATATCCCCCTTATCCTGTTTCAATTCCAAAATGGCATCCTCAATTGGTGTATCACCGGCTACACTCGGGCTGTTCAGGCACACATCAGTAGAAATGGATACACTGTTTAAATGGACACTATTAGACATAGCACTAGTGCATGGACTCTCCTCAGGAATTGGTGTCATTTTTTTAATCTGAGCATACATTTTCCTCTAATGCCTTACTGTTTTCTTCCAGCTCGGCTTTTACACGTAACAGTATTTGTGCACCACTTTTGGAGTCCGAATTACTTGGTCTTGCTTGGTCACGAATGACCTTACAAGAAAATGTCTCAGTAACAATTTTAGATCTCACATTCATAGAAAAAGGTGAAGGCCTCATTCTTTCTTTGCCACCACGTGTGTGGAATGGCATGTTGCCAATTTTGGTTTTTCGGCAGATAACTTTTCATGGATTCCAGCTCTTTTCTTCTTTACCACGGTAAAAGGCGTTTTTTTTTTTTTTTTAGTTTTTTTCCCTGGCTTAAAAAGACTATACTTTTACATAGGCTTTACCAGATGACGTACAGGGATTACTATCATCAGGACTGGTAGCAGCAGCTTGCTGCTCTTCTGTGTATTGCTGTGAATCCATTTGGATAACACCCTACACTTTTTGGTGCAAATTCAGAAAAAAAGCCTGCAAGGACTTGTATATTTGGATTTCACCAATGACCATTAGCAATGGACACACACTCCGCGCCCCCTGCATCCACTCACTCTGCCCTGTCCTTCATTCTTTTGCCCCTCCATTGCTGTCTCTGATCACCATTCCCCTCCGTTTCTTTACTTACCATACTTGACCTTCTTTCTTCTATTTCTTCTCCCTTTTCTTCTGTCTTACCAATTCGGCGGTGCCTGGGACCCAGCATCCTCTCTCCTGCCGCTTGTCACTGAATGTCAGGCGTGATGACGTCATGCCCGACATTCACTGAGAAGCGAGGAGGGAGGAGGATGAAGGGTCCTGGGCGCCGCCGCATTGGTAAGTTTGTTTATTTTTCTCCTCCTGCCACGGCACCCTTGTGACAGCGCCGCTGCACCCCTGGGAGCCGCGGCACACTTTGGGAACCGCCGGCCTAGTCCTAGGAAGCTGTGACACGACATTAAAGTAGGAGGAGCAATTTTAATTATTTGCCAATTTCAGCCAAAATGTACAATGGATAAGGCGAACCCTTGACAAATATAATATTTTACTCACATGTTAACGAATTCCTAGCAAATGAATATATTCTATTCATATTAAATAAAAGAAATGTCTGTTTTCACTGTGTGCAGACAATTACACTTTAAAGCAACATTATGTTTGGTTTCTAAATCAATGCTCTGCATTGAAAAGGTGCATAAAATGCTGTGAATAGCACAAACCATCTGTTTCCTTTGCTTTATAGTACAAAAAGCCTGCCCCCAGCAATATATGAATTCCCCTCCACAGATAATTGCATATTTCTACTGTTTCTATCACGATAATTATCTGCTGTACACTTGCTTAAAAGGGGGCGGGGCAGGGTGGGGCGGGGTGGGGCGGGGTGGGGCGGGGTGGGGTGGGTGGGTACTGGTTCAACCATAACACAGCACAGATTATTTTTTTATTTTTTTTCCTTTTTACATTTTTTTAAGTTGCAGATTAATTAGAGATTATTGTAACTGGGAAAGATGGAAATACACATAAAATATGGTGTTTTGTTCATTTTCAAAAACATGTATCTCAGAGGATATTCTTTGCACACATTATTATAGCAAAGATAACTACCATAGCTAGAAGTTGGTATTTAAGAGCATACAATATTGAAATATATTCACTCAATCCCCACTGGATTTTAAATCTCTGTGCAGACAACCACTTCTAAAATAACAGAATTAGGCGTTTGTAATAACCACAATCCAGAAATTAGACAAAAAGACCTGCATGAGACAAAGCAGTGAAGAAAATATAGCAACAGTTTTGGACATTGCAGCTCTTCATAACATTGATAGTACATTTCTTCTTTGTGTAATATTTTCTAAATTAGCAGATGTATTCCTTAGACACTTTTCACAAACCAAATCACAACAATGGGAGTCTCTATTTAATTGGCTTTAAAAATGATTATCACATAGTCAAACTTAATTACTGATCAGGACCTGCAAACAATAGGCTCTTAGCGGTCAACACTAAATATGAGTAAATCTTACTTAAACAAAACTTTAATAACCAAAATAAACTATAGTAAAAATAAATAAAACAGAAACAAAATCCACCATAAATGGTCCAAAATGATGTAAAGCTACTCAATATTCCTGTTGCACATCCATTTGAGTTGCTTGCTAAAAGGAATGATGTATTCATTCTATACAAGCCAAACACCAATCGCAGCAATGGGAGGAGTCAGTCTATTGGTGTGATTGGTTGTATGACTCCACCCATTTTTGCGATGGTATACATCCATGAGTATTAAAAGGACTGGGGTAGTGCCTGTAGCGCTTTTAACTGACAGGGTGTTGCTCAAGGTGATTGGAGAATGGCAAATATAGTTTCATTACACAGAAAAGGCAGTAGGGAAGAACATAACTATACCTTAAAAACCTTGCATGTGACAAAAAGATAGGGAAATGGATAAAGGTTTGTGTAAAACGCAGGAGACACAGGGAATCTCATTGAGAGTTAGGTGCAAATCCAGCTAAAGGATGTACAGCTTGTACTGGAATAAACCATGCTGTCAAACAAGTAGAGATTGAGCGCACTCGGATTTCTGAAATCCGAGCCCACCCGAACGTTGCCGATCCGAGTCGGATCCGAGACAGATCCGGGTATTGACAGATAGGGTTGGGTTGCGCTACCTCTAGATATGTGAAGCAGCCAATAAACGAACCTGAAAATGTGTAGGAGGGAATTCCTACCCTCCCAAGGGGAAACAGGGTTTGAAATAAATAAATAAATATCAGGTTCTGGGCGCTGATCAGTGTGGAATGTATGGCAGGATAGATAAGTGAAGTGGAATATAATAGATATTTATTGTAACATGGTTTACATGGAACACATTCCGGCCGGAAAAAATATTGTGCATACAATGCACTATATTGTGTAATAAAGGCACATGATATCACAAATGTATCACAAAAAATAAAAATAATGATATATATCACAAAAAAGGGTCACAAAAATTGTATGTATTTGTATACAGGAGCTCAAAAATAACGGTAACAAATGGAAAAACAAATGGAAAGTAAAAACACGGAAAAGATGACAGTCCTGGCTTAACATAAAGCCCGCTATGTAGGCTATGAGCCCTTGAGGATATGGCGTTAATGAATAAGAAGTGTTGTCCAAAGAACCAATGTAAATGTCCAAAAGGTCAAACAAATGGTCCAGGGTGACTTACATATTTTTCGTTCGGCAGAAAGTGGTTGTTCACGGGGCGAGGATTCCTCCTGGGATGCGGCAGCGTCTCTTGTCCCTCGGTTGTGGATTTGAGAGAATCGCAGGCACGCAGCCTGTGTATACAACGGATGTGGCGTATACAACGTATGCACGCTCTCTTGTTTATTTCGCGCCCAACCAATACCTGATCAGTGATGTTTCAGATGAATGAAAGAAAATCTAGCATGTAATACCAAAATAAATAAAGGATTGGTTTCTATTAGTAAAAATATACAATTTATATAAACTTATACATAACACACTATATGGACAAAAGTATTTTGCCAGACCTGTTAATTTTCGAATTGAGGCGTTTTAATCAGACCTATTGCCAGAGGTGTATAAAATCAAGCACCTAGCCATGTAGTCTACATTTGCAAACATCTGTGAAATAAAATGGGTCGTTCTGAAGAGTCGAATGATTTTAAGCATGAAACTGTGATAAGATACCACCTTTGCAATAAGTCTGTTGGTGAAATTTCATCCCTGTTGCATATTCCACGGTCAACTGTAAGTGACATTATTAGAAAGTGAAAGCATTTAGGAACAACAGCAACTCAGCCACGTGGAAGAACACGTAAAATCACAGAGCGGGGTCATCGAATGCTAAGGCGCATGGTGCGTGAGAGTCACCAACGCTCCGCTGATTTCGTAGCTGAAGAGTTCCAAACTTCATTGGCATTAATGTAAGCACAAAAACTCTGCGGCGGAAGCTTAATGGAATGGGTTTCCATGGCTGAGCAGCTGCATGCAAGCTTTACATCATCAAGACCAATGGCAAGCATTGAATGGAGTGATGTAAAGCACGCTGACACTGGACTGTGGAGCAGTGGAAACGTGTTCTGTGGAGTGACGAATCACGCTTCTCTGTTTGACAGTCCAGATGGGAGATTCTGGTTTTGTCGGATGCTGGGAGAACGCTACCTGCCTGACTGCATTATGCCAACTGTGAAGTTTGGTGGAGGAGAGATAATGGTATGGAGCGGTATTTTTTTTGGGGGGGGGTTAGAGTTTGGGATAGCCTTCTTATCTTCAGTGAAGAAGAATCTTAATGCTTTAGAATACAAAGTCATTTTGGACAATGCTATGCTTAAAACTTTGTGGCAAGAGTTTGGGGAAGGCCCTTTTCTATTCCAACAAGACTGTGCCCCAGTGCACAAAGCAAGGACTACAAAGACATGGTTTGATGAGTTCGGTGTAGAAGAACTTGACTGGCCCGCACAGAGCCCTGACCTCAAAACCATCAAACACCTTTGGGGATGAACTGGAACAGAGACTGCGAGCCAGTCCTTCTCGTCCAGAATCACTGCCTGACTCATCAATGCTGTACAAAATGAAAGGGCACAAAATCCCACAGAAAACACTCCAACATCTTGTGGAAAGCTTTTCAAGAAGAGTGGAAGCTGTTATTCCTGCAAAAGGGGGGGGGACCAACTCCATATTAAAGTATATGTATTTGAATACAGTATTATTACAGTTCCTGTTGGTGTAATGGTCAAGTGTCGGAATACTTTTGTCCATATAGTGTAAACTACATAAATAAGGATTACTTACTTATTTCCAAAACAAGCAATAAATAAAAAAAAATGCAGTGTAAATCACCCAGATGTTTAAATAGATAATGGTTCCCTTAGTCCTCTCAGCACTATACAAATACAGAATATCAAAAACACAGACAAAATTCCACCAGGAATACAGATCCAATGTATATCTCCTAGAGAATCATCCACCAGTACTATTAGGGAAATTAATGTCCCAACATGAACTGTTCAGCATTAAACGAAAAAATGTCAAAGAAAGATGGAGAAGTAGTATTATGACTGTTTTCCAATTATTTTTTAAATACCATTTATGTAGTGACAAACAAAACAATTTTCTATTAGATTGGCTAATGGCCATACATATATT
>NC_134413.1:50602173-50652173 GCF_038048845.1 Mixophyes fleayi | reverse complement strand
CATCATAGGGAAGTAGCTGTAGGAGTATTAATGGATGGCCTTAGAGAAAATTTAAAAATCAGAGTACAAACCACATTACCTAATTGGAGAGGCATCACAGTAGATTCTCTTAGGGAGTCTGCTGTGGAGCATGACAAAAACCTTTTTAGACAGAAGGAGGAGAAAGGTGATAGATTAATGACGGTGAGTATACAGGCTCTAGAGGGGATGCATACACGACCACCAGCATACAACCCATATAACAAGAAACCTAAAGTGATCAGATGTTTCTGGTGTAACGAAGAAGGCCATATTGCAAGAGACTGTAAATAAGCAAGACGGGCTACACATATGGATAGGGAATCATATAGGTATCCTCCACGGAGAAACACACATAGGCAAGAGAACACACCGTTACCTGCGCATGTTATAGCAGCAAATGCTGCGCGGGAAAGCAATAGTCAGCGGTAGGTGTCAGGTCATACCTGTAGTCTACAGCCAGTGAGGTTAACTGAGAGTCAGAGAGAAGATCCAACTATGATAGTTGACATAGCTGGTAGGAAAGAAACTTTTCTTGTAGATACAGGGGCGGCCCGATCTGTGATAACCTCCTTTCAATCTACAGGTGACCAGTAAAACAATTCCAGCCATCGGGGTAACGGGAAAAGTGTTGCATTATCCACTAACTAAACCAGCTGAGGTTACTATCGGGCTCCTGCATACCAAGCATTCGTTTCTCTTGGCTGCGGCGGCTCCTACTAACTTGCTAGGGAGAGACTTGTTATGTAAAATGGGATGTGTCATATACTGTACTTCTGATGGTGTGTTCTTGGAGATACCGGAGAAGGTCGCACATGAGGTACAGGATATATTGGACACCCCTCAAAGGTCAATGTTACACTCTCCTGTTATAGAACAAAGTCCATCTCAAGTAAAGGGGATGTTGCTGGAAATACCAGGTTCACTATGGACCAGAGATGGACAGGACACTGGACTGATGGCAAACGTAGCCCCTGTCATGGTCAATCTAAAAAGTGGTAGGATAGCTCCAAAAATCCCACAGTATCCATTAAAATCGGAGGTGGAACTAGGGGTATATCCTGTTATTGAGAGGCTGTTACAACAAGGGATTTTAATTCGTACAGCCAGTACAGCAAATAGTCCCATTTTCCCTGTGAAGAAGAATGGGGGGAGGGGCTATAGATTAGTCCAGGACTTAAGGGGAATTAATAAAGTTGTTGAGAGCCAATTCCCCGTAGTGCCGAATCCAGCTGTCATCCTCATGCAGATTCCACCGTCTGCCAGTCATTTTACTGTCATTGATCTATGTTCTGCTTTCTTCTCAGTCCCTCTTCACCCTGACTGCCAATACCTTTTTGCATTCTCCTACAGGGGAGTGCAATACACATGGACCAGACTACCCCAGGGGTTCATTGACAGCCCCAGTATTTTCTCCCAAGCCTTACATGACTGTTTGCAATCCTTTCAACCCCACAATGGGTCTGTTCTAATTCAATATGTGGACGATTTGTTGTTGTGCTCTGATTCTTTTATGTCATGTTTACATGATACTAAATTGTTGTTGCTTCATCTTTCACAAACAGGGCACAAGGTGGCAAAGGATAAATTACAGCCATGTCAGACTAAGGTCAAATACTTAGAACACTGCCTCACTAAGGGGCTAAGACACCTGACAACCGACAGGATTGAGGCCATACAACACATGACTCTGCCGCAGAGCCAGAAGCAGATTCGTACTTTCCTGGGGATGTGGATACTGTAGATCCTGGATCCCAGGTTTTTCTATTCTGGCATTACCATTGCAGGAGCTAGTCTCTTCCTCAAAACCAGAATGTGTCGCACACACAGAAGAGTCAGAGCAAGCGTTCTTTAATCTTAAAGACAGTCTGACTAGAGCACCTGCATTGGGAATACCTGATTATGAAAAGCCTTTTGAGCTATTTTGTACAGAAGCTAATGGTTGTGCAGCAGGTGTCCTCGCACAGAAACATGGTGACGCTAGCAGACCGGTAGCATACTACAGTGCACAATTAGACAATGTGGCAAGATCACTCCCAACATGTCTCAGAAGTGTAACAGCAACGGCTCTTCTGGTAAATAAGAGCGAGGACGTAGTATTAGGACATAATTTAACTATCTATACATCCCATGCTGTATCAGCTCTGTTAAATTCAGCCCAAACCAGACATGTTTCTTCAGCTAGATTCACAAAGTGGGAACTAGCCCTGATGGCACCCTCAAACATCACCATCAAACGATGTAGTACCTTAAATCCAGCTACATACCTTCCTCAAGAGACACAAAGTGTGGGAGGTGAGACCCTGGTTGATGATGAGTTGGTGACTAAAGGCGGAAATGCTCTGCACAGGGATTAGAAGAAAACATCCACATGCAATGTATGTCAAGATATAAATCTATAGCGTATAGCTTGTGGGGGTGCTGGTCCTGTTATATTTGGACAGAACGAATAATGAACAGAGGTTCATGTTAGAAGGACAAATTAGCACTCCTTATGTTATTTAAAATATAACTTTTAATGGTTATTGTTTAATAATGACATCCTCCCGGAAAACAAGGTGAAATATATTAAAATAACTTACAAATACACACATACACACGTGTGATAAAAACAAAAACACCAACTGATAGGGATCTATTATATAAGGAAATAGTCTGGTGGATACAAAGAGTATCTTGTATAAAACCTTTTTTAGCAAACCATTTACTGGTAAGTGGTGGTTGGTAAGAAGACAAAAATGATTTAAAGAGTAATTGAGAACCGTGTCTCTTATTGTGTTGGTGTTACAAGCCTTCTAGTCACCACTATAACAAATGTAGCAGGCAGATAACGGAGTAAGGTACTGGATCTTGGTGAATTTAATAAGGGGAACCCCCTAGCTCAAAAAGGTCTTAGCTTGTGTGATGCTATTGGTAAGTTTGAAATACAAGGCTTAATCTGGATTATTGGCAGTATGAAGCACTACACCATAGCACATCTATACTGAGGCTGGTGTGCTTCCTGCACTGTGTAATATTGTCAGCAATAATAAAGGCAGATAACTTATTGCCAGTAATGGCTCTATGTTACCAGAAAAAGTCCCTGATGTAAAACAAATGACAGTCTCTATAGTAGATACTGTTCACAGCAATTATACATTCAGGTGCATCTATGATAAGGCTGGTGCAATTCCTGCAATGTATGACCTTGTCAGCTATACCACATGTAATTAGCTCATTACCAGTAGCAGCTCTGTGGTACTGAAAGATTTCCCTGATATGAGTGAGCTTATGTGTAGTCTCTGTGAAAGACACTAGTCTCAGCAGCTGAGCTATTTTTATCTGGCTAATACAAGATCCCCTATTGTAGCTAAAAACGTTTTTTTCTGCCTGCCACTAAATGGAAGCTATCACTGCATCCCTATCTGTAGTTGGTGTTGGCGCCAAATAACGCTGGCCCCAACGTACGTTTCACCCTCAGGCTTTGTCAAGGGGAATCCCCTTGACAAAGCCTGAGGGTGAAACGTACGTTGGGGCCAGCGTCCTGCAATGTATGACAAGGTCATACATTGCAGGAATTGCACCAGCCTTATCATAGATGCACCTGAATGTATAATTGCTGTGAACAGTATCTACTATAGAGACTGTCATTTGTTTTACATCAGGGACTTTTTCTGGTAACATAGAGCCATTACTGGCAATAAGTTATCTGCCTTTATTATTGCTGACAATATTACACAGTGCAGGAAGCACACCAGCCTCAGTATAGATGTGCTATGGTGTAGTGCTTCATACTGCCAATAATCCAGATTAAGCCTTGTATTTCAAACTTACCAATAGCATCACACAAGCTAAGACCTTTTTGAGCTAGGGGGTTCCCCTTATTAAATTCACCAAGATCCAGTACCTTACTCCGTTATCTGCCTGCTACATTTGTTATAGTGGTGACTAGAAGGCTTGTAACACCAACACAATAAGAGACACGGTTCTCAATTACTCTTTAAATCATTTTTGTCTTCTTACCAACCACCACTTACCAGTAAATGGTTTGCTAAAAAAGGTTTTATACAAGATACTCTTTGTATCCACCAGACTATTTCCTTATATAATAGATCCCTATCAGTTGGTGTTTTTGTTTTTATCACACGTGTGTATGTGTGTATTTGTAAGTTATTTTAATATATTTCACCTTGTTTTCCGGGAGGATGTCATTATTAAACAATAACCATTAAAAGTTATATTTTAAATAACATAAGGAGTGCTAATTTGTCCTTCTAACATGAACCTCTGTTCATTATTCGTTCTGATGATGAGTTAGGCAAGAATACTGACACGCATGACTGTATGGAACACCTGAATCAGACCTTTACTGCAAGGCCCGACATACGTGACAAACCCTTAGAAAATGTAGATTTTACGTTCTATACAGATGGAAGTTGTCATAGACAGACAGAGACAGGAGAGCTATGTACTGGTTACGCTGTTGTAGACGATCAGGATGTGGTAGAAGCTGAACCTCTTGGCCCACCTCACTCAGCCCAGGTGGCGGAACTAGTAGCACTAAGGAGAGCGTGTGAATTGGCAGAGGGTAAATCAGCCAATATATATACTGACTCTAGGTACGCCTTTGGGGTAGTGCACGATTTTGGGGCCCTTTGGCTTCTTAGAAACTTTACGACAGCAGCAGGTACGCCAGTGGCACACTCACAACACATAAAAGGACTTCTGACAGCGATACAGTTAACCAGAACAGTAGCCGTCATAAAGTGCAAAGCCCATACCTTTGAAGAAGATCCAGTGTCATTGGGCAACAACAGGGCAGACGAAGCTGCTAAATGAGGGTAACCTATGACTGTATCGACCGAGACTATGATGGTTTTTCAGACATTAGACATGCAGAAATTAATTGAAATGCAAGATTTGTGTTCCCTGCAGGAAAAGGCGGTCTGGAAGGCGAAGGGATGTGGTCAAGAGTCCTCAGGACTCTGGAGGGATGGACAAGGTAAGCCTGTAGCTCCCTGAACGTACTATCCAAGCCTGGCTGAAGCAGCACACGGCCTGACTCACCTGGGTAAAGAAGGTATGTGCAAACTGGTGAGAGCATACTGGTGTGCTCCTGGATTTTCCTCTCAGGCTGGTAAGAAGGCAATGTCATGTCTTGTTTGAGGAAAAATATTGGGAAAACTATTCCAACTGAGCCATCCCACATCCCTCCTACAGACGGACCTTTTCAGGTAATGCAAATTGACTATATCCAATTACCACCGTGCAGGAATCTAAAGTATGTGTTAGTGTGTATTGATGTGTTTTCCGGTTGGGTAGAAGCATATGCGGCAGCCACTAATACTGCTGTGTTCACTGCAAAGAAAATTGTACAAGACTTTGTGTGTAGGTTCGGTATCCCTAGAATCATTGAAAGTGATAGGGGTACCCATTTTACTGGTGATATCTTCCAAAATATGTGTAAACTCATGGGAATCGGTAGCAGACTTCACACCCCTTACCGACCACAAGCCAGTGGTACGGTGGAGAGAGTAAACGGTACTATAAAGAACAAGCTTGGTAAGATAATGGCTGAAACTGGGTTGGCATGGCCTGAGGCTTTGCCATTGGTCCTCCATAGCATTCGGACCACTCCTAGACCTCCTCTTAATCTGTCCCCCTTTGAGATACTGTTCGGACGACAACCTCATTTGATTGTGAGTCCACAAGACGACTTGAAGTGTAATAATGAAGTGACTGTACAATATCTTATAAGAATGAGTAGACAGCTTAAGCAACAACAACAAAAACTAAAAATGCTGTCACCTGGTATGCCAGAAACGAACTGTCATGATGTTGAACCTGGAGACTATGTTATGATCCGCAATTTCTTACGTTCAGGTTGTTTAACAGACCGTTGGGAAGGCCCGTACCAAGTGCTGCTGACCAGTACTACATCACTGAAGGTTGCAGAGAGAGACACTTGGGTCCATTCCACCCACTGCAGGAGAGTCCATAATCCGGAGAAAGTGCAAGATAAAACTAAGACCGACGACATAGATCTGTCACTTGTGAGTCTGTTCCGGGAGACCTAAAGCCTGCAGTCGAGACACCTGAACCAGAGACGTTGCCCCAGAACTATCTTTCCAGCGATGGAGTGGCGGTTTTTGTTTTTCTTTTGTTCCAGGATTTTCCTTGTTTTTACTTTTTTAGGACATTCTATTTTTGTGAAGGAGGACGGTGGAGAGTTCTGGTAGTTATACGGAAGAGATCAGAGGAAAAGTTATTAGGATACTCAGAGCAGCCCATTATCAAACTTGGTCCGGGGGTTATGAAAAGGTCTGCTAGCTCAGGAACTCGGAGGCAGTGTGAGGGGCTTTTGTCTGATGAGTATTGTATCTGCAAGTTCTGCGACTCCCTAGTTGAAGAGAGATGCATCCAACGATGCCAGTCCCCCAGTACTCTGAATATAGGCGGGCATCCTTTGGAGGATTATCACTCCCTGGTGGGTAAGGTGCTAAACCAGACCGAGTGTTGGGTGTGCTCTCACATGCCGCAAGGGCAGCATAATATAGGACTAGTGCCATTACCTCTAAACATATCCGAAGTACTCAAATTGAGGGGTGGGAGGCCCATAGACGGGAGGTACAATAACACTAGGTCCCCTAGTCTGACGCTTCAACAATACTCAATAGGCAGATCTTTGCTGTGGCTAAATATATCTCATGCAAAGCGCCTGGAGAATTGGGAGGCTGACCTATCAGATCAGACAATGGCTCGCCACACTCATTTTAGAGGGAGACTCACAAGGTCACTACTAGGCAGGAATGTTGATGGAAGTCACAAATTAGGGCGTATAACCAAACATAAGAAGGTATCCATTGGAAAAGTCTCTACAGATAAATTTAAAAATGTGTCTAGAGCAAATGGAGACACTAGGCATGGGTAGTTTTATCAAAACTCTGTGTGATATAATTCATGGGCATACTGTTCCTTATGTTCTCCCTGATGATGTGTATTTTGTTTGTGGAAGGAAAGCTTATTCCTGGGTTTCCAAGGGCTTGTGTTTCTTAGCTAAACTGGTTCCTGAAATCATGACTATTACTCATGAAGAAATGGTTGGTATTCACAAGACTACATCACCACCATACATACACACACAGTATGAACACCGTGGCAAGAGAAATATGATTCCTGGTGAGGAACCCATAGCTACAAAATTGATTAGTGAAACTGCTGGTTTCCAAGTTATGGTTGCTCTAGATCTCACCAGGACCGCTCAGGGAACATTAAACTTTAAATATATCCAAGATCTAGCTAAATTAATAGATAATATCACCGAGATGTATGATGACACTTTCAGGTATACTGGTAGGGAGCTACAAGTGTACAAGAAGGAGTTGGTGCAACATAGCCTGTTACTAAATTATCTCACCTCTATTACTGGTGGGTACTGTGTAACACTGGCCACCCAGTTCGGTGTCAAATGTTGCACGTACATCACTAATAATACGGATGACCCTAAAGAGGTTATAGACCAGAAGATGGATGAAATTTTGCAGCTGAAATGGGAATTTCGAAAGAGTCACAATTCTTCATTATATGATGTCGGGGAGAAGGTTGCGGGTTGGTTCTCGTGGTTGAACCCTGTGAAATGGTTCTCCGGTCTGGGGGAGTGGGTACAGGAAATGGTTACTAGTGTAGGTAAGCTCCTTCTCCTTATACTGGGTGTCATCTTAGCAATTGGTTTAGTTGTCAAATGTGTTCCTACTGTGTTGAAGTGTGGAAAACGGTCTCATAGGAGTAACACTGAGAAAGAGACTGAAAGGGTGGTACCAGATACCGAAATCATGGTCTGTGAAGAAGTATTGTATAATTCTGAACTTGAAACAGCGATTGAGTGATAGTTTATTACACTATCAAAGGGTGGAGCTGTCGAAGTCAGCAAATTGGATAAAGCCATTTCAATTAAAGTCGAGCAAACTTGGTTGTCTTTGTCTGAAAAGATGCGTACGGTGCGCTACGACGTACAAGGGCACGCTACGTCGTGAAAGGGCGTACGCATCCACTACACGTGGCAGCAACAGTAATTGGTCTTTTACCATACATTCGCACAAACACGCATACTTATAAAATAGTACACAGTAATGGTAGTTGCAACACATAGTCAGTTATGTCGAAATATAGTAGTATTTATATGTTATTAAAGTAACATGCATATTAGTGAAATACGGAACAGGTTGAAGGAATCATATCATGAGTGGTATCATAATAAACCTCTTAACATTTCCTACTGTTTGGTTCACTCTGCGAAGGAATCGCAGAGTGCATACACAAGTTAGGAATGATAGGGAATTATGAACTACTTAAGACTAAGGAATCTTGGCGGGAAGAGCCGAGCATGTCCCCTGGAGAGGTGACCCCCTCCTTTGGATTTCTTAGGATGAACTAGCCAATGATTGACAACCCCTTGGACCTTCCTGAGACCTGGACCAATAGATGCAAGCTATACCATCTTCATTGTATTACTGTATTTCTGTATGTATATAAGCAGCAGCTTCACATCTAGTGTTCAGACATCTTGTCCCCAGACTTCAGGATTGAATGACTGCACACTGGATCCAGAGCGCCTGCGATAAGTAACGGCTGTATTTATTATCAAAACGCTTGAGCATATTATTCTACTATTTGCGAATAAATCTTTGTGCGTTGGAAACACAAATCGATGTTCGACAATCGTTATTGGTTAGCGACAATACGCACATAACAATATATATGTGTGTATATATATACACACATATATATATATACACACACACATGTGTGTGTATATGTGTGTGTATATATATATACACACACATATATATATATATATACACACACGTGTGTGTATATGTGTATATAATATATATATCTACTATATAAAAGCCTAGTGGTGTGTGTCTGTTTGTGGGGGGAAAAAAAACCCAAGCTGCAGCGCCAGCTGCTGGGCGAAGTTTTACACTGACCTACTAAATTCTTTGTGTGGGAAAAAAAACTCAGAAAGGGCTGAAATTTGGTATACTAAGATGTTTTTAATTTGTTAATTGTTTAAAGTGTTTATAAAGATTTTCAAAAAATACATATATATTTCTTGAAGGAGAAATGACAGTTGGGAGTGGTTAGTGGTTGCTGGGGGTGACAGTGGTTGGTGGTTGCCGGGGGTGACAGAGCGAGAGAAGTGTGATACTCCAGACCACTGAGAGAGATCCCTGTGTCTGGATAGACATCTGGATAGATGTGGCGATAAAGATGAAGGATGAGGTGATGGAGAAAAATGATGTGGACAAAACCACGTTAAAAAAGGGCACCTGCGTCGGGAAGTAACGCTCTTCCCCTGAGGAGGCCTGGCCTAGCCCCAAATGCATGACAAGAACCTTTTTAACACCTTAAGTAGCTTGATTTGACTAGAATACATGAGTATCATGCACGGGTTAACTTGTGTGTGTATATATATAATACACGCACAAATTGGTAGGGGATGTAGCAATGTATGTGACAAGGTACAAGACTTGTGAGTGTCATCAAAAAACTATCACAAAAGTTTAAAAGGAAGAAATATATTTTTTGGGCACCACTGTGATGAGATCTGTAGTGGAACTGAAAGACCAAATAGAGCTCCACTACATATGGACCAGGCCCTCTCCCATGCATTGAAGAGCAGATTGGGGACCTACAGAGCTGTAAATAATTATTAGGGTTCATTGTCATTAGAATTAGCAGTTCATGGAAGAGGGACATTGATGACACTTCTGCTTACTGAATAGGTAGAAATGTCATAGTCCAGGTAAGTGTTAACTTGTCATTTAAATACATTTTTATTGCTGAAGTAACATATTACCACAATACAATAAATGCATACCACAAGTTAATAAAATTCTGAGCATACAGATAATATCCTAAAGTAAATAATACAGAAAGAAATTAATGGAAAATCTGGAGGCATTATAATTTTAACGAACATAACCATCAATTCAATCTAGGTCCTCCAATATAATTGGAGGATCTTCTAACATTATTTACGTTTTATACCAAGTAGTAAATCGAAAACACTGATAATTAAGATATTATGTAGACCTTGGTAAACTTTTTTAATAAAGCTTTCCAAAATCCGTAACAAAATTCAATGTTCATGCAATGGTGTCTCTAGCCAATCCATCCTAAACACAAAAAAATATTTATTCTAGAGTAAGAGTGGGAGGCTGAATGTATGTACCCAGAAGCAAACTTGTATCCAGGAAGTTCCAAAAAAAAAAGAATAGTAACTCATTATTGCTGCTCTGTGATAATGTCGTACACACAGACAAAATCACTACCTACACATTGTGAGGGCACTGTTAAATAATTTAATGATGATGGTCATGCCAATGGCAGTGTTTTGGTAAAAGGTAATTCAATATAGTATATTTTAGAATTTTGCTCCAAATTGACTGTTTCTCTGAACACGAAGCTTGCCGTTTAATCTCGCTTTTCGAGTTTTTTTCAATATCTTTCATACATAGCCCTCCTTCATGTTCTCATCTGCCATTTTAGAATAGAGAATGTGGGCAGGAAGGTAGCTGCAAGGCTGTGCTCTGAAAATCGAGCATTAGTTGTGATTCATCACAGTTGTGATTATTTCGGTGCTCTGTTTGTTTATGTAGAGATCTGTCAGCTATAATAGTTTGCCGGTAAATTGGGTGGCATTCTGTCAAAAGTTTAGAGTAATGGCTACCGGTTGTTTTTATAGTGTGTGTATGTATGTATGTGTGTGTATGTATATATATATATATATGTATATATATATATATATATATATATATATATATATATATATATATATATATATATATATATTCTACAGACATCATTTTGAACTAGTATTTAGTGGGGGAAAAACAGTGTGCTGTTGCTGTATGACTCGGCAACACATTCCAAAACAAAATTAGTTTTCTTTCTTTTAAAATCCAGTTTCTCGTTAAAGCAATTCTTCCTTAACTTACCATGTAGCACCTTCTTGCTCAGAGTGTCGGTCTGATACCTCCAAAGCAGCCAAATCAGTGCATGAAAAGAACACAGAGGCTGAAGGACAACGTGGGTACTCACAGAATCCTGAGGAGAGTCTAAGGGTACCCATGAATGCCGTATGTGAGTGTGATGTTTCAGGTTCTGACACTAATTATAAAGCAGCCTCCTTCAAAAATGTCTCAACCCTTTGGAAATGTGAGGATGAGGAGTAGTAAAAATGATGATGTACACATAGAAATTGAGGCTGCTACTTTGGAACTTGCAGATGTGCAAGAGGATGAGGGTTATAATTGTGAAAATGAATGTGTAGTACTTCAATAAGATATTGAGGAGGAGGATGATGACTTTGTTGAGGTAAGGCAGATCTGTGGTACCAGCTCATGTCCATGGGCTTTAGATATCTGATTGTCCCTACTATCTGACGGGGGCCCCCAGGGGCAGATCTCTCTAGGGAGGGCATGAGGACAGCGGGTAAAATCTCTGCCCACAATTTACCTTGTCTTATTTGGGAAAATAGGGAACCTAATTTTCTGAAGAATGTGGGTTGGTTTGTGTTAGGAGTATAGATATGGACCAGTGTGCATTTGAGTATGAGTTACGCGACAGCAATCAAATATCTAGGTGTGGCATATATCAACTGCCAAATATGCTGGTTAGATGAGAGGAAAAATGCCAAATGCATTGCGGGGCCAAGGGTATCAGGGTTTTTTATGGTGGAGGTGTAGTAGAAACCTAGGCATGTAACGAAAAAACAAAGTGTTATTGAAGTCTCCGCAGTGGGCTGAATGTAAAAAAGGGAAGGTGCAGTGGGGTGATTGAGTTTAGGGATAAAAGAAAACAAAAAAAACAAAACAGTATAAAATTTGTAAGGAAGACAAACTAAACCTTATTCTTTGCATAATTTTGATGTCTCTGTGAACAATTCAAAAAACACTTGTCAACACTCAATTTAGTCAACATTAAACAAAAACAAAGTGTCAGTGTACATAAATAATAGAAAATACAATAAAGTGGCTTTAATTAAGTTTGTTCAATCAGTGTAACTCTGGATCCACCTTTTGACAATATGGCTTTTATTAGTGTTGTTCAATGTATCAGTTTGTAAATGTATTCAATTTCTGTACACAACTCTGCATTGTGGTTTGAAAGACTGACAGGTATTATCTGTCAGGATCTGCCTGCCAGGTTATGTATTACATGCTACTTTCCCTGGCAGCTCCTGCCTTTTGACTTTATTAGTGTGTATTTGCAGCAGTTGCTCTGATCACCAGAGGTGCTGCTATCTTGCCTTTCATGTTTGCATTAGGGGTTAACACTTTCTCCAATTATCCCATGCACCTGGGTGTGTTCTCATTTCCCTTATATATACCTGTCACTCCCAGCACACATGGCTGGTTATTGATGTTACACCCTGTGGTTTCTTCCTCCTGCTTTGCTCCTGTGATTATGCTGCATTGGGATCTCAACATACATTCTGCTGACCTGTTTTCATCTGTGAACCTGGTACTTTCCTGTGCATCTCCCTGTACTTGCTGCCTGGAATCTTTCCACACCTCCTGTTTACCTGCAACTGTGTATACCTGGTAATTTCTACAAGACCATTATTACATCATCTGTTCAGTCTCTTCAGCAATAAACTTGTATGTTTTTCACCTTATTCATGGCTCCTCAGCTGTATTTCTACATTGATTCGTGACATTATCAAATGGACTTTAACAAATCATGTAAAGTGTAATTCTTACTGCCGATTCACCCAGACATTTCTCTGAATATAAGCAGGTGTTGTTTCTCTGGCAATATTTTTATATCGTATTAAAAGTAAAACTGAATGTCAATACTAGAGATGAGCGGTTCCGGATTTGTCAAATCAGAACACCCCTGAACAGTGCCGATCCGAGCACTGTTCTGGTAGTCCCGCCGATCTCGGAACGAGGCAAAACCTCATCATCTCGCCGTCGGATCTAGCGAGATCCGGATTCATATTATTCCCCCGCTTGCTGCCGCCATCTTCACTCTGGCATTGGAGAGGGAAGAGGGAGGGTGTGTTAGTGGTGTCCTCTGTCCTGCTCATTAGTGGTGCTGTCCTGCTCAGTCCAGTGGTGCTGTCCTGTGCTCTGTCCTGCTCAGTCCAGTGGTGCTGTCCTGTGCTCTGTCCTGCTCAGTCCAGTGGTGCTGTCCTGCTCAGTCCAGTGGTGCTGTCCTGCTCAGTCCAGTGGTGGTGTCCTGTGCTCAGTCCAGTGGTGCTGTCCTGTGCTCTGTCCTGCTCAGTTTAGTGGTGGTGCTGCCATAATTCCAGTGGTGCTGTCCTGTGTCCAGTCCAGTGGTACAGCCATTTAAATCCAGTGGTGCTGTCCTGTGCTGCTGTATAAGTTCACTGATCCTGCCGTATAAGTCCAATGGTACTGCTATACAAGTTCACTGATCCTGTGTCACTCACCAGACTGTGAGTGCTTCTTCCCGTGTGTTTAGGAACCGTGGCCGTCCACCATCCTGAGGGTCTGCGCATGCGCAGCCCTTTCAAAACCTTCAGTACCTGTTCCTTTAACTTAATTGGCTGATCAGGCAACACTCCCTATTTAAAGCACCTGCTGTCCATACCTCGTTGCCTGATCTTGGAGTCTCATTCCCCATGAGCCTCTGAAGGTGTTCCTGTGTTTCCTCGTGTATTCAGCGCTGCTGATGCCTGTGGTTTCCAGACCACTTCTACTCCTGTGGTTTCCAGACCACTTCAACTCTCCTGTGTTTCATCGTGACTGTTAGCTGATTCCTATCCGCTGCCTCCGTGCACTACAGTCTTCAGACCACTTCAACTCTCCTGTGTTTCATCGTGACTGTTAGCTGATTCCTATCCGCTGCCTCCGTGCACTACAGTCTTCAGACCACTTCAACTCTGCTGTGTTTCATCGTGACTGTTAGCTGATTCCTATCCGCTGCCTCTGTGCACTACAGTCTTCAGACCACTTCAACTCTGCTGTGTTTCATCGTGACTGTTAGCTGATTCCTATCTGCTGCCTCCGTGCACTACAGTCTTCAGACCACTTCAACTCTGCTGTGTTTCATCGTGACTGTTGCTGATTCCTATCCGCTGCCTCCGTGCGCTACAGTCTTCAGCTCATCTCAACTCTCCCGTGTTTCCTCGAGACTGCTACAACTGATTCCTATCCGCTGCTCTCCGTGCTCAACAGTTCCAGCTCAGCTCTACTCTCCCGTGTTTCATCGTGGCTGCACCTGCTGGTTGCTATCCGCTACCTCCATGAACCTGCAGAGTCCTGCTGGCTGCTACTCCTCAGTTCTACTCGTGTCTGCAGCAGCTGATCCGCTCTCCGTGCTTCTCAGTGTTCCTGCTGGTCTCTACTCGCCAGTCTGCATCGGATCTGCGCCTCACTGCTTTCATCTCGTCTAGACCATCGCTACTCTTCAGGGTCCTCCAGGAGTCCAGTTCAACATACTACTGCTTCCTGAGTATTTGTTCCCCTGCTGGTCTACCTACCTGTGCGCTGCACCTACTTGATTACCGCTTCACCCTCCAGGGACTTTGCATCCTGCCGGCCTCCAGCCATTCAGGTATCTCTGCACTCCTGTCTGACAGCCTGCTCCTGAACCACGGTATGCATACTTCTCATTGACTGTGCTGGTGTATTGCATATCTTGCTGGACTGAGTTGTTCTCCTCTGGAGCTTACTATCCGCTGAGACTTTTGCCATCATTGACTGTGTTATCTTTTGCCCGGTTAGTTTCTATGACTTTGTATTATTGCAGTGCTGTTCAGTCATTACTATATTGTGCATGTCATTGTGGATCAAGTTCAAGGTGCCCGTGTATCCTCTGTATTGCAGTCTCTCCCCGTGCTCCTCCTCACATATATATTCAGTGGTACAACTTGCTAGAGGCAGACCACTGATTCCTGTTTCCAGTGTCACCTGTTCCAGTGTCCTCTCACATAGCAGTGGTATAACTTGCTAACGCAGACCACTGACTTCCCGGATACCTTCACCTGGATCCCATTCCTTCACCCAGACAGCGGTACAACTTACTAAACGCAGACCGCTGACTCTCATCACCTCCTCGTTTCTGTTGGACATTCCTCCTCACTATAGCAGTGGTACAACTTGCTACCGCAGACCACTGACTACCCTCACGTGTCCTTTGTCCATTCAGTTCCTCGTGTATTACTACATATATATTACCAGTGCTGCTAGTCATAGACTTTCCCGAGCATCTCTATCATCTGCTGTTTCCTGTTCCATGATCACCCCGCTACCAGAGTACCATATTACCACCTATACTGCTCTGGTAAGCTTATCACCTGGTGATCCCTGGGTAAAGACTCCTAGTGCCCGTGACATCCTGCCGTATAAGTCCAGTGGTACTGCTATACAAGTTCACTGATCCTGCCGTATAAGTCCAGTGGTACTGCTATACAAGTTCACTGATCCTGCCGTATAAGTCCAGTGGTACTGCTATGTAAGTTCACTGATCCGCAAAATGTGGAGAAGATGATGTTTATCAAAATGAATTATCAATTCTTCAATGAAGACCAGCAATGGCCTCCAGAGACTACAGAGGGACCTGTGATTGTGGAGTCCAGCGGGGACGAATTGATAATGTGTGAGGATGAGGAAGTACACACTGAAGGGGGCGAGGAATAAGGATGAGGATGACATCTTGCCTCAGTAGAGCCAGTTTACTTTGTACAGGGAGAGATGAATAGCTTTTTTTGTGTGGGGGCCCAAACAAACCAATCATTTCAGCCACAGTAGTTTGGTAGGCCCTGTCGCTGAAATGATTGGTTTGTTAAAGTGTGCATGTCTTTTTTACGCAACATGTCCTATTTCACCAACATAAGGGTGGGTGGGAGGGCCCAAGGACAATTCCATCTTGCACCCCTTTTTTGGCATTATGTGCTCTTTGGGGCCTAGCTTTTCAAACTGCCATCCTGTCTGCCACTGCAGTGCCACTCCTAGATGGGCCACGTGTTTGTGCCGCCCACTTGTGTCGCTTAGCTTAGTCATCCAGCTACCTCGGTGCAACCTTTTGGCCTAAAAACAATATTGTGAGGTGTGAGGTGTTCAGAATAGACTGGAAAAGAGTGAAAATGAATGTTATTGAGGTTAATAATAGCGTAGGAGTGAAAAAAAAAACCAAAAATCTGGATTTTAGCCGTTTATATGCTTTTTTTTAAAAAAAAAAACGGAACCCAAAACCTTGAGGGGGGTGTTTTGGCAAAACCCATTAGAACCCAAAACCTTAAGGTAACCAGAACCCAAAACACGAAAAGTGGCCGGTGCACATCCCTAGTCAATACTATGTGTACTCTCCAGAAACATATAAATTAAATACTAATTAGTAATTTTCCTCGCGGAAAGATTCTCAGAAATGCCGGGTCGAAACCTGAAAGATGGGGGAGGGGGAAAGGTGATAACAACGGTAGCAAACGTAAAGCCTTTAAATCACAACATAAATGATACAAGAGTGGAGATGTCTGTGCATTTCTTTTTTAACATGTGGGTGGGCCCAAGGACAATTCCACCTTAAATATTTTACATTATGGCCTTTGTCTGTCACCATCTGTTAAATGCCTACTGATGCCACCGCTGTCCATGCAGTGACCACCTATTCTTGCTCCATGTTCATTTTTCAATCCATGATGTATGTTATGGGTGCAGCCCACCTTTGTCTATCTACTTGTCTAAATGTCTACTGATGCCTTTGTCCATCTAATGACCTTTTACTCTTTCTGCCTCTTTGTACACGAGGCATGCTGTCTATCGTTCTAAATATAGTGTTTGTGGTCTTTCACCATTTTGCTTCTGGATTCAGCCCACTTTCATCTGTCTACTAGTCGTAATGTCTACTGATGCTACTGTCCATAGCTGAGGTCATGTGTCCATGCTACAGAATTCCGTCTTGATTCCATTTTTCTCAAACAGCAATTCCTAAGCTGTATAGTGGGGTTAAAAAAATTATTCAGTCTCTAGAAAATGGCATTGTACTGACAACTTACCGATGGATTTTAGGAGAAGCGTTAGTGATCAAACAAAAGACTACATGAGTGACGGCCTACTGTATCGCCATCAGCAGCAGCAGTGCCAGTAAACTGACTGTGGAACTGTAACTATGAACTTGGCACTGGATTCTGTTTTGAAGCAGAGGGTTGGTTACTATAATTTCATGGTATAGTGGTTCCAAAAGGACCAGATGGCGGATACATCTTTGTCTGAATCTGATTGGTAAAGTTTGCATACAGCTGGTTTGTAGCACAAAGAATTCTGGAGCCCAGGAAATGCAGATGACTGGTTTTAAGGATTGGTCTACTGTGTACTGTAAAATACTCCCTGATGTTCCTGAGAGATTGCACTAGTATTACTTCTATTTTGGTACCATAAGTATAATGAATAGTGCCAAGGATTAGAATGTATTGGGAATATGGGCTGTTCATCGGTGGCATTAGCTGGCTGTTACAGTTGGGAGGCTTAATCTGCAGCAGCACAATCTGATTTAAAGGGTTCATGGTTTTCCTTCTTGTTCGTGCATGTTGTTTTTTAACACATAGATGAGTTCAAGGATAATTCCATCTTGCACTATTTAACATTGTGGCCTTGGGGTATAATCATCTGTTAAATGTCTATTGATGCCGCTGTCCGTCTAATTACCTCTTATTCTTACTGCCACTTTACATTGAGGCATGCTGGCTATCGTTAAAAATATTTAGTGTACATGGTCTTTCACCATTTTTCGTCTGGGTCTATTTACTTGTCTAAAATTATGATCTTATTGGTCAAGACTCTGTCACTGTGTTTCATAGGGATTGCAGCATGCGTTCAACACATTTGTATTGTTGATCATCCTCCTTATTCTTTCAGCATGGTAGTGCTAGCATACAATGCCAGGTCATTCACATGTAAGCTTCTCTTTGTATCGCTGGTTTCACTAAGAAACATACTGGTGTCAATCTGTTGGAAAAACTCAGGAATGTTATTTTCGGCATTCAGCTTGTCGAAGTCGTATAATTGGATGAACGAAAGTATATTGGTTAATATTGTTTTGCCTTGCGATCAGTACGCCACGTGACATGGCGCGATCGCATCATTTGGTATTGGCTGTACTGTACTGTAATATATTGTAATGTATTGAACTGTTAAACTTTACATCTGCTAAAATAAATTATTTTGTGCCTTGGAAACACAGTACAATCGCTTGGGCAATGCTTATTTGAAAACAATAGAATTACTTTAATAAGCTACCACATGGAGATACTTTATGCACCTTGCTGTGCCACTGTTTCATAGTAATTGTAACTTTCAATAAACAGCCATGTATTTGTGCCGCTGCTCTGTCACTAATTTTAGCCAGGCAGCTCCCTGCAGCTTTTTGGCCAAAATTGGTGAAAATGGTGAAGAGATCATTATAAAATAGACTGTACATGACTGTAAATGAATGTTACTGCTATAAATAGTAGGAACAAAAACAACTCAAAATCACATAAATGTATGATTATTAACAATTTTTTATTAAATCCAAAAGCAAAACACATAAGGATTTTTGGACAAAGCCAAACCAAAACACGAAGATGATTTTAGAACCAAAGCCAAAACACATCTCTACCTAAAACCGCACATCTTTACCTAAAATTATATTTTATGCCATTGGAGTACTGTAAAGATTTTTTAGAAGTCCCACAAGGTAGCTGTGCATTACATTTGAAGAACAGAAGCAGGACTCCTGCACATTTCCATTGAGTAGTCCATTTGTGCCACTACCTCACTTCCAACCCCTACCTCCCCACCTCTATAGACTTGAAGAGATATTGGCAGAGTTGGGGACCCTACTGTTTCCACTAATTCCAGTCTGTGGCTTCACGCTTTCCTCCAATCCCTTTCTCCCACGCAGTTCATTCTTTATTCAAAGAAGCAAGTTCAGCATCTCATAAAATACTCTGTGCTATCATGAGCAAGCTTATCATCCGACATATGTTGTTCCATCTCTGCTCACACTTCAAAACTTGCTACACACAGATTACAGGAGACAAATGTGCTCTCTACCTAGTAAGATACATCTTTAAAAAAGTTTTCATTCTCTCATTTTATTTCTAATTACACTTGTGGGTGACTGCATAACTAGTGAATTCCATAAAACCAGTGGTAGGCAGTAGTTCCCTCAGGATCACATGCAGCCACTCCATACTAGAGTAGTTTGCTCTCTTTTGTACTTTTCCTTTAATTCCTAGCAGGTACAGTGCACATTTCCACAGAAGTGCAACTAAAAGCAAGTTTGTATATTAATGAACAGATGGATGTAATATTAGCTTGACTGATTTATAGGTTAAAAGGACCAGCAAACCTACATGGTTATATTTACATGACCAAAGCCCCACAAGCTGAAAATTTCTTGTAGGAAAACTTTGCTGTCTAATGCATTTCCAATTTAAAATTAAATTGATAAAACAAAATGTATTTATAAAAACCAGTACATTAATAAACAGCCCATTACTTAATTTGCAAGGTTAAACCCTGCTAGCTAAGTATTTCATTGTCATACAGTCACTGATCTGGTACATTTCATTTTGAACAGGTAGAGATATGACCGCTCTCATTAGTCAGATTAAAAAATATTTGGGAATTAAACCCTCAGTGAAGAAACACACATTGCAGGATAAACATCTGACTCTAGGTAAGCTTTGATGTTGTAAGTAGTAATTACAGGGCCAAGGTAAAATCTCACATTGCATTTTTTTTTCAATCAAACAAAATATTGTATTCTTTCTATTTTTCAGGTGACTGGGGAAGAAACATGAAGACTACAACAAATGTCCCTGAAAATAAAGGTGAGTAACTTTCAAATCATGATAGCAGCTTTTACATACTGTATATTTCTAGGCTACAATCCAGTCAAAGATCCTTTTTGTTTAAAAGTTCAGCAGAAATTGATGTGTGATATACAAAGTATTTTTTATAAACAAAGGTATTTTTTAAGTTTTTGATTTTAGACATCCCAAAGTTGAATTAAATAAGAACCTACAAATTGGAATTTGTTTGCAAGAATTCTGACAAACCCACTCATCTAGGCTTTGGTATGCAAGAAATAATATTTTAGCAATTTTCCTAGGTTCAAAACAGATCCCTAATGATAATACACAGAAAATTATACAGACCAGAAGTAGAAGTGCAAAAGGAAAGGATCGTCTCACAGGCAGAGCCCAAAGGTAAAGTCATATTCAATATCTAGAAGGTTACATTTTCTTTGCTCAAAAAACAATAGAAAACTCCACCATTTTTTATTTTTTTTGCAAGATACATACCTATGATTGGCAAACTGATCCACTCAAGCCCACCACTTACCCTCACACACCCCCTCACTAGGCGTACAAGTGACCACCCACCTCTTCTGGCCACTAATTAGTACCACTTTGCAAATAACTGCTTACCTAGTCACTCAGGAATCAAGATTGCATCTCAAAGCCAGCAAAGGAAGTTGTGATGTCATGTGGTGCAGACTGCACTGTGCTCTCTCCTCCTCTGTTATGACTTAATAAATGTCCTGCAATGTATTATTATGGGAAGGGCAACCAAGTGGAATTTGGAGCCCTGGTACAGTAACTTCATGGGGCCCCCTCCATAGATGAGTAGGATAGTTTGTGCTGCCTAAATGGGAGTGACCACACAGTGTCAGGGTGTGGCCATGTTAGGGCATGGCCTGCCTCCTTTCCCCCTCACAAATAAAACACTGCATGCATCATGGGCAGGTGCGTCAGTGCTGTATTTAAAACTCCATTGTTCCTTAGACAAGTTACAGGCTTCCCAGTTACATCTTTTGATTGAGCTTGTCAATATGCCCATCACATTCTCCTGCACCTTTCAAACACTCTTCTTTACTTACCCTTGTTGATTTTCATACTCTGGGAGCTGTGTTGGTTGATGTACAGAAGATAAGAAAATCGTGACTTTTAAATTTGGAAGTGGCTACTGTGCATGCGCCTTCCTTATCATCAAAGGGCACTAGGATATGGCAGTATGAATACGGGACTGTAACAAAAATCATACTCTGTTCTGGAGATTTCTGCTGTAACTCAGTTCAGAAGTACAGCATCCTCGCGTTTTTCAGTAAAACTGGGTACACACTACAGGTTTTTCAACCACTTATCGTGCCATTCACACTTTAAACGACTATTAGGTACAATATAGCATTAGTGTGTAAGCTCTCGCAATCATGTTTTATCGTACCAAAGCACACCGTATGTCAGGGAAATGTGTATGCACTCACGACCAGCAATGTAGGCAGATCTTTATAGAGTGTGCATCACAATTTTTTCAGCAGATGGTTGTCACAGATGAACAGCACAAATCTGATTGTGCACATAAATCTGCATGCTCATCTGGACTTTCTATTGTTTGTAAAATCGTTACAAATTGTATCTCCAGTAATTTTCTGTAGTGTGTACTCCGCTTTAGAATGAGCCTGAGCCCAATCCCAAAACACTGAAGAACACTTGCTTCAGGTGAGACAGCCCCCTAAGTTACGGATGTTTATTACTAATGTAGTAGCAATCCATACAATAGTGTTCCCATTTTCAGCACTCTTGTGGAGCTTGTGGAAGGCAAGGAAAATATAAAACACAGGATTTGTGTAGCTTTTGATAGAGCTTTTATAATAAAATCTGAAGGTGTGTTTTGTGCTCTATGCAATTCCCAAAACAAAGGGAAAGAACAATCGTCTGAGCAATTTAAAGAACTGATTTCAGGACTGAAAAAAAGGATTTGTATTCAGTGCATTACATTCTCTAGCAACAATAGATATGGATGATATTCCCAGTCAGAGTGGGATTCTCCAGGGATATTGGAACATTTTTCCAGGGATAAATCAGGAGAAGTTAAAAGCACATCTAAGTTATTTAATCTGGATAATGTGGAAAATGAAATATATATATATATATATATATATATATATATATATATATATATATATATATATATATATATATATATATATATATATTATTGAGCAACAAACACCCTTCCACTGATGCATACACAAACAACTTGCTGAAAGAGTGCTTTTGTTGTTCTATCACAATAAGACAGCATACATTTCCGTCAGAATTACACCAACCTATCACTGCCTAGACATAATCCTCCTATCTAGACACTGGCCACTGTTTGGCATTGGTCACAAAGCATGGCAGCATGAACCAGGTGTTTATAGACTTAGCTTGACGAACAGCCGACACTCCCATCTTGCCATTAGATGGAAGTCTCCTCAGGTGTTCTGTAATTCTTCTTCACTACAGACACACCATGTCAGCTCTGCTGTTAGCTGTAAAAAAAAAAAGATACTGTTAAAGTAACTAAAATCACACTTTATACTTTTACTTTGTCACATAAGTCTTACAGCTGTAACTTTAACCTAGTTGCACTGCTATACCTGTGTGTAACCCGGACTTCTAGAAGGGATATGTCTTTAATTCTTTTACGGTTATAACTTACCCACACACTCCCTCAGATCAAGTTGGGTGCTCCTTTTTCAATTTCTCCTGTTTGTTCACCCAGGAATCTGAAAAGTAAAAAGAAAAAGGGACCTCCTAGTGCATTATGTCCAATCTTAATTGCCTTATTCAATTCTATATGCTCGCGTACTATAAAAATATTGACTAATGCTGCTTTGTATGATGCTGGTCCACTGTTATTTTTATATCTCTGCTCAATAAGCCAGATGTAGATCATATAAAACAGGCATAGAGAAGAAAAAAAGAATAGTACAATATTGCTTTTTAACAACATCCCAGTGATTAAACTAGAGATGGGCGGGCTCGGTTCCCCGAGAACCTAACCCATCCGAACTTCACCTATCCGAGTACCGAGCCAAGCAGGCTCGGTACTCTCCCACCCATTCGGATTCGAAATCGAGCAAAACGTCGTGACGTAGTCGGATCTCAGAGCTCGATTCTCGCGATATTTAAAATGCATAAATACCCGCCTCCACAGCAATCCCTCGCCATTTGACAGTGGGAGAGAGCAGGGTTAGGTCACAGGCTGTATTAGAGCAGGGACAGAGCAATTATTGTATACCTTATTCTTTCAATTATTTGTGAAATTCTGCTAGCAATTCTATTAGCAATTGTTTTTTTTTGTTTTTTTAAACAAATGTTTATTAACGGTCATAAAGAATTAACAATGCGAAATGGATACATATTATATCAAACAAAATATATTCAGTACATAGAATAGTGAAGTAAAACTCTTCGTGTGTCAGAGAGAAAATAGAACAGATTCTATGAAATAAAGACCGGTATATTTTTATATTTAAAAGAGAAGAAAGGAAAGAAAAGAAGAAGGTAGAAAAAGAGGAAGATAAACGAAAAAATGACAGGTGGAGGGGGAGAAGGGGAGGTGCGTGGGGGATCACTCTTGAATTAGAGGCAATGAGTTGGTAGGGGAAGGGGTTACATAAGGGTAGGGGGTATGATTAGGTAAAGGGGGAGCGGTATTGGAAGAAAGACATCCAGGGATCCCAGACCTTGTTAAAAGATTTGGCCGTGTTTCGTATAATGCTAGTCATGTATTCCATCCTATACGTATTATTATTATTATCCTTTATTTGTTGGGCGCCACAAGGTTTCCGCGGCGCAGTACATCATACAAACAGTACACTATACAGGGTGGAACAGCACAAAACAATAAACAAAAATACTAGTACTTCAGAAACTCCAGGCAAGTTAAAGCAATAAACATGGAGCAGAAGAACAGGTGAGGAGACAGGAGGGAAGAGGGCCCTGCTCATTTGAGCTTACATCCTAAGGGAGGGAAAACAGAAAGACACAAGGGGAGCCAGAAGAGGCAAAGGGAGAGCGAGTGGAGGTGAAGGGGTTATGTGGATGGTTGGTAGGCTTTAAGGAAGAGGTGGGTTTTCAGTGCACGTTTGAAGGAGCACAGAGTAGGAGAGAGGCGGATGGAACGAGGGAGGTCATTCCAGTGAAGGGGGGCTGCACGGGAAAAGTCTTGGATTCTGGAGTGGGAAGAGGTGATAAGAGTGGAGGAGAGTCGGCGATCATTGGCTGAGCGCAGGGAGCGAGCAGGAGTGTGAATGGAGAGGAGGTTAGAGATATAGGGGGCAGTAGAGTGGGAGAGAGCCTTGTAAGTGGTGGTGAGGAGTTTGAAAAGGATTCTGTAGGGGAAGGGGAGCCAGTGTAAGGCGAGACAGAGAGGGGAGGCAGATGAGGAGCGGCGTGAGAGGAAGATGAGTCTAGCGGCTGCGTTGAGTACAGAGCGAGGGGGGAGAGATGGGAGTGGGGGAGGTCGGTGAGGAGGAGGTTGCAGTAATCCAGGCGGGAGATGAATAGTGTCTGTATGATGGTCTTGGTGGCATCCAGAGAGACAAAGGGACGGATGCGGGCAATGTTGCGTAGTTGGAAGCGACAGGCTTGGGCAAGTGAATGAATGTAGGGGGCGAAAGAGAGAGGAGTCAAGGGTGACCCCAAGGCAGCGGAGTTGGGTGACAGAGGAGACGGTGGTGTTGATGACAATAGAGAGGTCGTGGTGGGAAGGGAGTCTGGACGGAGGAAAGACAATGAGTTCCGTTTTCGAGATATTGATTTTGAGAAAGCGCGCGGACATTCAGGAGGAGATGGCGGTGAGGCAGTCAGACACGCGAGAGAGGACAGAGGAAGAAAGGTCAGGAGAAGAGATGTAGAGTTGAATGTCGTCAGCATACAGGTGATACTGAAGACCGAAGGAGGAGATGAGAGCTCCCAAGGGAGGAAGTGTAGAGCGAAAAAAGTAGAGGGCCAAGAAGAGAGCCCTGCGGGACACCAACAGGGAGAGGGCAGGGGGGGGAGGAAGAGCCGGATGTGGATACAGAGAAGGAGCGGTTAGCGAGGTAAGAGGTGAACCAGGTATGGACAGATCCGGAGAGGCCAAGAGAGAGAAGAGTTTGCAGCAGGAGGGGGTGGTCCACAGTGTCAAAGGCTGCGGAGAGGTCGAGGAGGATAAGAAGGGAGAAGTGACCCTTGGATTTGGCCGATAGGAGGTCGTTAGTAACCTTGGCCAGGGCAGTTTCGGTGGAGTGGAGAGGACGGTAGCCGGATTGGAGGGGGTCCAGGAGGGAAAAGTCGGAGAGGTGACTGGCGAGGCAGCAGCAGACAATCCGCTCAAGTAATTTGGAGGGGAGGAGTGAGATAGGGCGATAATTGGCGAGAGAGGTGGGGTCAAGATTAGGTTTTTTAAGGATAGGAGAGATAAGGGCGTGTTTAAAGGAGGAAGGGACAACACCGGAGGAGAGAGATAAGTTGAAGAGGTGAGCGAGGTAGGAGCAGACAGTGGGAGAAAGAGAGCGAAGGAGGTGGGAGGGGATGGGATCAAGAGGACAGGTAGAGAGAGGAGAGGATAAGGGAGCGAACTTCTTCCCCAGTTGTGGGACGAAAGAAGCTCCAGAGTTGGTTGTTGGAGGGAGGTGAGGCAGTGAGTGTGGCGGGAGAGGGGGAGGAGGAGGAGTTAAGTCGGATGGCGTCAATTTTGGAGGAGAAAAAGGTGGCAAAGTCAGTAGCAGAGAGGGAGAGCGGGACAGGAGAGGGGGGGAGAGAGGAGGGAGTTGAAGGTGACGAAGAGGCGGCGGGGTTTGGAGGACTGGGAAGAAATGAGGGACTTGAAAAAGGATTGTTTAGCAAGGGAGAGGGCGGAGCAGAAAGAGGAGAGGATAAATTTATAGTGAAGGAAGTCAGCCAGGGAACGAGATTTCCTCCAGAGGCGTTTAGCAGTGCGAGAGCACCTTTGGAGGAAGCGGGTGAGTTTGGAGTGCCAGGGTTGAGGAATGAGGCGGAGACGGCGGATAGCGGAGGCCGGGGCGACAGCATCCAGGGCAGTGGAGAGGGAGAGGTTGTAGAGAGAGGACGCCTGGTCAGGCCAGGGAGGGGAGGGTTGATAGGAGATACTCAAGAGAGGAGGAGAAGGAGGTAGGGTCAATAGCATTGAGGTTGCGCCTAGTTAGGGTGGCTTTAGGCGAGGGGGGAGTAGGGGAAGAGGACAGAGTGAAGGAGAGGAGATGGTGGTCAGAGAGTGGGAATGGAGAGTTAGAGAAGTCAGAGAGATCACAGAGATTAGAGAAAACAAGGTCGAGGGAGTGGCCAAGACAGTGGGTGGGGGAGGAGGTCCACTGGGTAAGACCTAGAGAGGAGGATAGGGAGAGAAGTTTGATGGTGGCGGGGTCGGAACGGTTGTCAATGGGGATATTGAAGTCGCCAAGTATGATGGAGGGCAGGTCAGAGGCGAGATGATGGTGGAGCCAGGCAGCGAAGTTGTCAAGGAAGAGCGACGAGGGGCCTGGGGGATGCTAGATGACAGAGGCACGGAGGTGGATAGGGGAGAAGAGACGGATGGAGTGAACTTCGAAGAAGGAGAGGGAAGGTAAGGTAGGAATTACCCGAAAAGTGCAGTTAGGGGACAGGAGGAGGCCCACACCTCCTCCAGGACGCTCATCCGGCCTGGTGGAGTGGGTGAAGGAGAGGCCCCCGTAGGAGAGAGCAGCAGGAGAGGCAGTGTCAGAAGAAGTAAGCCAGGTTTCAGTGATGGCAAGGAGATTAAGAGATTTGGAAATGAAGAGGTCATGGATGGAGGATAGTTTGTTGCGGACAGACCTGGAGTTCCAGAGGGCACATTAGAATGGGAGGGAGGGAGCAGGGGAGAGGCGGATGAGATTATCAGGGGTGGTAGGGCGAGGGGGAGGGTGAGAGGCGGGGTAGTGAGGGTTGGGCAGGAGAAGGGGGCTGGGGGAAAAGATAGGTATAGGAAAGGTACGGGGAGGCATTGTACAATACAAGAACAAAGGCAGAGGCGAAGACAATATGAAATGCAAAAAATACAGTGCAGTAAAATTAAAATAAGTGCAGATGAAGTGAAATAGAGCAAATAAAGGTACGGTGCAATAAATTAAAATAAAGTATAGTACAATACGGTACAAAATGATAAAATTAAAAAGAGGTAAAAAGATTAACTTCTAGTAAATGCAATTGAAAGAAAGTAAAAGAAGTAAATGAGGGCTTCAGAGAGCAGGTACCAGGTGTGAGGTAGGAGAGTCCAGGTTGGAGAGATCAGAGACCGGGGAGGTGGAGTGCAGGGCCGATCACAGCAGGTAGTCACTGTAGCAGTCCAGACAGCGATCAGGATCTGGTTGTGCAGAGGTCCAATTGGTGGCAGAGATGGGGCCTGTGTACCAGAGCAATGCCAGAGACCGGGGAGTGTGAGCCAGGCCAATGTGCGTGGATCAAACGGCGGGAGACGAGGCGGGTAGACAGGCAGCTGGCACAGGAAGAAGTAGCAGGCAGCGGGAGATGAGATGGCGGCAGGCCAGGCGGCGGAAGAACCAGGACGTGGCAGGCAGAAGACAGCAGGTAATGGAGGGTCACGGATCCAGAGTAGGTGATGGAGCAGGTCACAGAACCAAGGGTATTAGAGCAGGCCACGGAGGTAGTGGAGCAGGCCGCAGACTCGCAGGAACAGCCGATCGGAGGCAACTGGAAGCAGCTGAAAGGCCCAAGCCGCGGCCTAGAGTAGGTGGAAATGGCGGCGGCCGGCAGACAAGGCAGCAAGATCCAGGAACGCCCAAGAAGTGCACCTCAAGGTAGCCGGGAGTCAGGCAGGAGGACCAGGATGAGCGTCCATCAGCACAGTGGGTGCCGAGCGGTGAGTGGAAGATGGGAGGTAGAGGCCGGGTAGATCAAAGGCAGAGGCCGCAGTCTGCGGTGGTATGCGGCAGCCGGGAGTCGGGTCAGGCAGGATGCGATAGTATGAGGAGGACTGGCTGTGTTTTGTCACTTCTCGACTGGCTGAGAGAGTCAGTCGAGGGCAGCGGCAGCGTGAGGAGGCATCTCGGGGTGAGACAGGGCACCAGGCAGGGCTCCAGTAGAGAGCTCTGCAGACACGTCTGCGCACCTCGAGGTCCGGAAGTTGTTGCCAAAAGTTGTTACGTATGCCAAATCCTATGAGTAACAGCGGAGAATAAAGGGGGGGCAGCCTGCTTCCAATCTAGGGCAATTTGTCAAGTGGCCGCTGAAATGATGTGACGGTCAAGGTTATTTTGGTGTCTAGTGGCCGTGGGGAACCCGAGGGGTAGAAGGAAAAATTTAGGGTCAAAGGGTAAGGGAGTTTGAATTAACATTTCTATCAAAGCTTTAATTTCTCGCCAGAAGGGAATCAATTTCGGACAGTTCCACCATATATGTAAGAAAGAGCCCGCGCCAGAGCATAGACGCCAACATCTGTCAGAGGAATCAGGCAGTATCTTTTGTAGTCGAGTAGGAACATAGTACCACTTGTAGAGGAGTTTTTAAACATTTTCCTTTATTCAAACGCAGATTGAGCTGGAGGCAGCATTGTCCCGAATTTCCGACCACTCCTCAGCATCAAGAGGAGAGCCCAGGTCATGTTCCCATGACAACTCATGAGGGTCTCGAGGAGGAGTAGAGGGAGCAGTTAATTCAGGGTAGATATTAGAAATAAGACCTGACGTCGATGCCTGGCGCAGACACAATGTTTCGATTGTTGTGAGATGTCGAGAAATAAGACGTATATTGGAGGAGTGAAAATTGCGAATTTTCAGGAATGGATAAAATATCTGTGTGGGCAGGCCAATTTTAGTTTGAATGTCCGCGAATTGGGGAAATGATATATCGCGAGTTATGTCATTTAGGAAACGTATCCCTCTGTAATGCCACGGAAGAAATGCGGAATGGTGTAGACCAGGAGGAAAATCAGGATTATTAAAAAGGGGGATAATTGGTGATGGATGCGGAGTCTATTAGCAATTGTTAAAGCAGGAAGAGAGGAGGATAGATGAGGCATTTTCAATATTTTGCACTACAAGTGCTTTGGGGTGTCTCATATTCCCCAGTGTGAAACAATATTTTTTCTGGCTGCAAAAAGTCATATCTAGCAGCACTATCTATTGAATAGTTTGCAATACAAGTGCTTTGGGGTGTCCCATATTCCCCAGTATGAAAGAATAATTTTTCTGGCTGCAAAAAGTCATATCTAGCAGCACTATCTATTGAATATTCAGCACTACAAGTGCTTTGGGTGTCCCATATTCCCCAGTGTGAAACAATAATTTTTCTGGCTGCAAAAAGTCATATCTAACAGCACTATCTATTGAATGTTTAGCACTACAAGCGCTTTGGGGTGTCTCATATTCCCGGTGTGAAACAACAATTTTTCTGGTGCTGAAAGTTTTATCTAGCAGCACTATTTAATATTTTGCACTACAAGTGGTTTGGGCTCATTAAAATGGATTCAAAACAGTCCACATATGAGCAGGATCAGCAAGCAGGTGCTGGCACCAGTCATAATGGTAGTGTTCCCAGTACGTCATCTGGTAAAGCCTATGAAAAAGTACATAGTCTTTTTAAATCAGGGAAAAAAATACACCCCCAAAAAAAAATTACCGTATTGAAGCGAAAAAACTGTAACTGAGGAAAAGTTAACTGTCGATAAAAAAAAATTGCCAACATGCCATTCTACACACACAGTGGCAAAGAAAGAATGAGGCCTTCACCTTTCTCTATTAGTGCCAGATCGAAAAATGTTACTGAGCCTTCTTCTTGTACAGTCACTCGTGACCAAGCAATACCAAGTAATTTGAAATCCAAAAGTGGTGCACAGCTACTGTTACGTGTGAAAGCCGAGCTGCAAGAAAACAGTAAGACAGTAGAGGTAAATATATGCACAGAATCAGAAATGACACCAATCCCTGTGGAGAGTCCATCCAACAGTGGTGTGTGTAATCGTGACCATACTGATAGTGTACCCATAAAGAAGGGCCCTTTCAGCATTTCTGCTGATGTGTGCCTAAGCAGCCCAAGTGTAGCCGGTGATACACCAATTGAGGATGCCACTTTAGAATTAGAAGAGGATGAGGGGGAGATTTGTGTAGGCGACGAGGGCGCTAATGAGTATGTTGATGAGGTTGTTTGTGCAAGTCCTGCACCAGTGGCAGCAGTTCTGGCACGTGACAAGAAAAAGGCCATTGTCATGCCTGGTCATAAAACAAAAAAATCCACTTCTTATGCGTGGAATTATTTCTACCCAAATCCTGACAACAGTTGTATAGCCATTTGTAGTGTATGTCAAGCCACAGTCAGTCGAGGGAGGGACCTTAACCATCTTGGAACCTCATTCATGTTACACCATTTGACCAGAGTTCGTGGCAAAGTGTTGGGAAAAGCTGAAAGTTCTTCCAAAAAAAATGACAAGCACTCCATCATTAGCTAGGACCCTTCGATCACCAACATCCCGACGACTACAAAATACACCCACAACACCATCCTCATCAATATCCTCAGTAACGCTCGGAGTTAGCTCTGTATCCCACTTAGTTAGGCTGAATGACTCCTGCACTATAATTGATTCCTCTGAAGAAAGCGTTAGCCCCACTGCTGCTGCTGTTGCTGCTGCTAGGGGTGAATCGTCATCCCACAAGAAGGCCAAGAAAAAGAGCAGTCCTACAGTTCAACAATTAACTGTGAAACAATCATTTGCTAGGGGAAGCAAATATGACAGCAGTGACCCAGTCGCCAAGCGAATCACAGACGCCATGGCTACTATGTTAGTATTAGATCTGCGTCCAATATCCACAATAAACGCAGCTGGTTTTTCACAGTTAATTGAGGTTTTGCGTCTGCGTTACAGAATTCCATTGCGACACCGTTTTTCCCGTAAAGCTATTCTACAGCTATACCAAAAAGTGTGTAAAAATTTAGAGATTGCACTGAAAAATGCCATTCTGCCCACTGTCCACTTAACCACAGATGTGTGGACAAGTGGATGTGGGCAAACCAAAGACTATATGACTGTGACAGCCCACTGGGTTGGTCATTCGCCTTCACCAGCAGGAACAGCAGCAGCATGTACACCACTACGTAACATTTGTCACAGGCAGGCCACTCTTTGTATCACCGGCTTCACTAACAGGCATACAGCTGACAATTTGTTACGAAAACTAAGAGATGTGATTGATACATGGCTTATACCACTTGGGGGTTAATGTATGAACTTGCGGGTTCTTCAACACCCGCGTGTTCAGCGTGTTTGGCGATTAAATATCAAGCGGCGCTGCATTGTAAAGGGAAGTTTCCCTTTACAATGCAGCGCCGCTTGAAATTTAATCGCCGAACACGCGGGTGTTGAGGAACCCGCACGTTCATACATTTACCCCTTGGACTCTCCCCAGGATATGTCATTTCTGATAACACCAACAATATAGTGCGAGCATTACAGCTGGGTGAATTCCATCACATTCCCTGTTTTGCTCACACCATCAACCTGGTGGTCCAGAGCTTCCTAAAAAATAACCGTGAGGTGCAGGAGATGCTTTCAGTGGCCCATAAAATTTCTAGGCATTTCAGGCATTCTGCCGCAGCATGTAGGAGATTGCAGCAGCTCCAAGAACAGTTTAACTTGCCCTGCCACCAACTTAAGCAAGAGGTGGTAACTAGGTGGAATTCCACCCTGTACATGCTTCAGAGGATGGAGGAACAGCGTATTGCACAAGCCATGACATTGGGAAAGGAGGGGGGTTGTATTTCACTCTTGCACAGTGGGGAATCCTTTCAGTGCTGTGCAAGGTGCTGAAACCATTTGAAGTTGTGACATGTCAAGTGAGTGCAGACTCTGCTAGTTTGAGCCAAGTCATTCCTTTAATTAGACTATTGGAAAAGCAGGGTGAGAAACTGAAGGAGGAGATGAAAGCAAGCAATTCCGCAAAGTATGTTGGCCTTGTAGATCAAGTACTTAATTCGCTTCACAATGATCCTCGAGTTATTAAGATCTTGAACTCTGATCACTGCGTTTTGGCCACTGTGCTTGATCCAAGGTTTAAGACCTACATTGAGTCTTTGCTTCAAAATGAGCGAGATGTGAACTTTTGCAAGGAGCTATTGCTCAGCAAGTTGGCCGCTGAACTGGGCCTTGGCTTGACAATATGTTCTCCTTCAGTTTCTCAAGCAGCTGCTGCTCGTAAAAAATTACATTTCAGAAAAGAAGCAGGGAAGACGCAGGGGGCAGACCAGAATAGTTTAACATCTGGGCTGGTTTGAAGGATTTTTCAAAAAAATGTGTGACCTTGCCTATAACTCCATCCAATCCGAGTATTAACATGCAAAGGATGGTGGAGGATTATTTTCCTTTTCTTACTGGGAAGAAAAGCAGGGCATTTGGAAACCCATGTACAAACTTGCTTTGCAATACTTAAGCTGCCCACTCTCCAGTGTGTACTCTGAACGAGTGTTCAGCACAGACAGGAACCTAGTCCATGATCGACATAGGATGTTACTTCCAAAAAATGTGGAGAAAATGATGTTTATAAAAGTGAACTACATCTTCCACGAGGAAGGCCTTCACCATCCAAGACATCCAAGCACTGACTGTTCTCTAATGGCGGATTCAAGCGGCGATGAATTGATAGTCTGTGTTGATGATGTACACACTGATGAGGGTGAGGATGATGCTGAAGATGATGATTACATCTTTTCAAAACTTTCTATATAAGTGTAGGATGTAATCTACCCCCAAAGAGGAAAGGGACTTGAGGCATTTCTATATCACGTACAGTCTTGAAAGCCTGCTGTTTTGTCAATTTCAGGATAGGGGTAGGGGGTGTCATACACAGACATACACCAAACCTTTGTCCATTTCTATTGTTATTGTACAGTTTATGCAGGCTGCTTTTTTTCTATTTTACTACAAGTGAGGGGGGGCTGAAGCAGACAGAAACCAAACTGCCTTTGTCCATTTCTTTAGATATTTAACTATAAGTGTAGGGTGTAATATACACCCAAAGACGATGGCTGCATTGCCAATAGGCTAAGATGAAGAGGAAGACAAACAGGTTTGTGTGCAGAATTAAGGACAGCCTACCTTGGATTAAACAGTTTTTTTCCTCATATATTAGCTTTTAGAACTACCTTACTTATCTAAGAAACAGGTGGAGCACTAAATTAGGTTAATTTAGGGCAAATTTTTAGATTTTTAAACAAAATTGCAAAACAAAACCAAAACACGCTATGGCGGTTTTGCGAAAACCAAAACCTGAAGGTAATCCAGATCCAAAACCAAAACAGGGGGGTCAGTGACCATCTCTAGTTTAAACCAAACTCAACTAGTGAACTAATACCATCAAGGGGTAAATGTATCATACTCCAGTTTCTTCAACTCGCGGGAGTTCGGCGAGATGACAGCTAAAATTTAAAGCAGCGCTGCCTTGTAAAGGGAAACTTGCCTTTACAAGGCAGCGCCACTTTAAATTTTAGCTGTCATCTCGCCGAACTCCAGCGAGTTGAAGAAACCGGAGTATGATACATTTACCCCCAAGTCTTCTTTTTTTTAGTCACATTTCCAACAATAATCATCTGTGGATATCCTTTCACACCACCAGATCCTTGTGATGAACCATGCCAATTTTCATCCAACTCTTACAACAAAGTGTGCATATCTCCTCTCAATCAGGATCTTTTTACACTCCAGACCTCTCCTTCAGTAGATATAGTGTTGAACTCAATTAACCAAAAAATATATAGAAACAAAAAACATAGTGTAGTACTCTTAAAAAAATTATTCCAATGCAATCTAAAAATATTGCATCAATAGAAATCCTGGCGCAAAGCTAATAGTATAGTCTGTTTGTCACATAAACCATATAACATACATGGGTTGTCTAAAATACATAGATTTATTAAAGGACCATAAGGAACTCTATAGGCAGTAAAATTTCTATGCATAAAAGCTTTGGTCATGGATAAAGATAGCTAAGCTCATACATAAAAACATTAACTCTGGACCAAACACAAGTTTTATTATTCAATGAATTCTTTGGAATTAATCAATACACCGGGATACTTTGTGATTGCCTTTCTAATAACAGATTGACTGTTTTCACCTGGTCCATATTTTTCAGCCGCATTATTAAGACTCCGTATGATCCCTTTTTTTGCTTACGCTTTTTTATATATACAGTTTTGTCTTATGTTGAATATATTATACATTGGTGGTTATGCCTTTTGGTGGATATGCACTAGCTATTTTAGCAGATCTGTTTTATCTGTAATTAAATAATATTGCCACTGTGTTAATGTATGAGCTTAGCTATCTTTTTCAATGATCAAAGCTTTTTTGCATAGAAATTTTACCTCCTATATAGTCCCTTATGGTCCTTTAATAAATCTATGTATTTTAGACAACCTATGTATGTTATATGGTTTATGTGACCAACAGGCTACTATTAGCTTAAATTTAAGGGAGGGTGTCACTGGATCACTATTAAATAACTTTTGGTAAAAATGTATTTAAAGCGAATAGCGCATGGCACTTATTTATGTAATTGCATTTGCATTTATTTTTTGATATTGTTTATATTGTGGGATAGGTAATCGTTATTTCTGAGACCAGGGAAGAAATTTGTCTTTTGTCTAACCTTGCTATAGGATATACCTATTTCTGATGCATATATCTGACACAATGAGCCTGTGTTTACCAAGCCTTTGGTGTATTGTGGTTTGGGAAACTGGCTTTTTGCGGGTCCTTTTGTTGTTCTGTGTGAATATGAATTCCGAACGGTCTGATGAAAGGCCACGTGTTAATTAGATCTTTTGATGTGTGAGGTGTAACTTGGAGACAGGAAGGTTTAATTTAAAACGTGCTGCCACATTTCCTGCATCTCAAAGATGCAGGATATCACAGCAAGGTTTTTAAGAATTTCAAAGCGAAGTATAAATATTAGTGGCTTTGCAATGTATGTAAATTTATGTTTGTGTAAATAGAGTATATCCTGATGCTAAAAATAGCATGTGTCTGAAAGGTATAAATGCTCTGACTTATACACTGAAATGTATCATTCTGATGTTCCATCTGACCTGACTACTGATACCCTAAATCAGTGAGACTTGAGCAATAAAACATCACTCTGCTTCAAAGACCTGCTTGACAACTTCTTCAATATCGCTGTTATCCTGTGACCTGCCGATTAGACCCTAAAATCTAAATCTGTTCGGCTGTTTCTGAGGTTTGGACCCAAGCTTTCCCAGTACCACCGCTCTGCCTGCTACCTGCAGCTCTGGTCAGTGTGATAGGCCAGGGGGGATCCATCCACAGCAACCCGGATCCATAGTAAGAGGTCTGGAGTTACCAGTCCAAGTACAGGAGTACACTAACAGGGACAGTTACCCAGAAGGAACATGGTTCTGAGCGCCATGAAGGAGTTCAGATGTGGCAGCATTATAAGCCCCTTCTACTGCGGCAAGAGGGCACATTTGGGATAACGAAAGGGAACAGTGGCAAAGTAAGCCCACCCGGCTCCCAGCAACATCAGACAGGGTGGCATAGGTGGTCCATCCTGTCACAGATTTCTGATGGCGAGCGGTGCGATTACCGAAGGCGGCTTTTCGTGAACCAATCAGGAGAGCCGAGTTATTCAGGAAACTAATAACTGCAGCCAGGAGAACGCAAAGAATGTCTGATTACACCAAAGTGTCCAGGGCGGATCTCGAGACTTTGTGCAGTGCCAAGGGCATTGACATCAGTCATTCGCCAAACAGGGCTGAGATGAGAGAGGCGCTGAGGGAATGGCACCGACAGCATGGTACCCCAGGCGCCCGAGATCCCTGATCAACAACCTGCAGAGACCTCTACCCAGCAGACTTCACCCGCACATCCAGCCCCTCTATCCTATGATGAGCGCAGGGCTGCCAGTCTAAAGATCTGCAGCTAAGCGGGCACAGGTCATTGAGGCATGGCGCCAATAGGGAAGGGCACCAGCCTTGCAGCCCAGGAAGGAGGCACCCCCTAGAGGATCAGGACTGTTCTCTTTACCTTGCCGTAAATTTGAGGACTGTGTTGGGAATATTGATGAGCACCTGCAGGTATTTGAAAGGACCTGCAGGCTACACGCTGTACCCAGAGAGGAATGGGTTAAGCATCTGGTGCCCACACTGCAAGGACGTGCAGTGGAGGCCTACAGAGGACTGTGCGGACTATGATGTAGTGAAAAGGACACTCCTTAAATGGTACACTATTACCCCAGAGACCTATTGTCTGCAGTTCTGGGACTTTACAAAGGACTTCCACACCACTCATGAGGAGTTTGCCAACCTGCTGCGGGAGTTTGCCAGGAAGTGGGTGCGCGGTGCAGGTGCCCAGACCGTGGATGAGGTAATAGACTTGATGTGCCAAGAGCAGTTTCACCGACGGTGCGCACCGGAGGTGAAAGAATGGGTGCTGAACTGGAAGCCAGGCACCCTGGAAAACAGCCGCACAGCTAGCGGATCAATATGTGGCAGTGAGGCCACACTGGCAGAAGTGCCAGGCTAACAGCCAACCCCTAAGGACTGTACAATCAGGGGGACACCCCTCTTCTACTCACCCCCAAAAGCAAGTACCTAACCCTTCGGGTACCATTCGCTAGCCACCGCCCCGTCCTGTCTCTGGGAGTTATCAGAGAACACCGGAGCCCAGGCTGCAGAGAAAGTGCTACAGCTGCGGGAAAATCGGTCATTCAAGGATGGACTGTCCCACAGCCCTAGCACCCCAGACTCGTGCCCCTAATCCGAGTCCTAGGGCCCGACTAACTTGCTTAGCTGGTGAAGGTAAGCCAATAGAGACTGTTTCCACCCCTACCAGCCCAGTGGCGTGTCTGAAGGAGATTCAGCGGAGAGAGTCACCTGTGTGTTTAAAAGACCCCGTAAACATATGTGAAGGAACCTGCAGCCGGTCCAAGTGGGACCCCTGCAGAGTGAAGGACTGAGAGACTGAGGGGCCTCAATTACTGTTGTGAGTCCCTATCTTATTGATCCTGCTTCAGTATTGCAGAATCGCACTGCCAAAGTTACTGTGGCAGATGGACTTAAAAAAGAAGTGCCTGTAGCAAGGGTGTTTCTGGACTGGGGAAATGGCCAGAAGTTGCGAGATCTTGCCGTTATGGATGGCCTCCCAACTGATGTGATTTTGGGCAACGATGTTGGGGGTGGCATTGTGACCGTATTTCTCAACTCTATTACCCGGAGCCAAGATGCTAAGCTACAGTCTTCAGGATCTACACCTGCACAGCCCAGCTCAGAGGAAAAGACCACAGCTGCTAGACAATAGTCATCACCTGCAACCACAGATTCAGCCAGCCCTTTGCCTCTGGAAAGACAACGTCCCCTAGCAACGCAAAGGATGTTGTCTCTTGCTAACCTGATCTTGTGGGGGTGCCCGGTGATGCTCCTGTCCCTAGCAGTATGCCAGCTCCAGCAGTGAGTACTGATGACCACAGTGACCCCCCTTTGACTGACTCCTCTTTGACTGACCTTAGTCACACCAGCACAGACCCCCCTGCAGCATATCCTGACTTAGACGATAGTGAGGGCCGCAGGGAAGAGTTCAGGGCAGTGCAGCTCTCTGATCCCTCACTGGAATGCATGAGGCGCCAGGCTGGCGGCAGCCTTCCAGTGAGGGAGGTAGGGAGTGTGACCTGGCGTAAAGGGTTGTTGTACCGTGTAGCAAAGAAGGTAGATGGGGATAGACCAGTCTGGGAACAAGTTCAACTGGTGGTACCATGGGGCTTTTGTGCGCAACTAATGGCAGTTGCTTATGAAATCCCTATGGAGGGACACCAGGGCAGAGACCGAACACTGAAGCGCCTGACATAGAACTTTTTCTGTCCTGGAATGTCTGATGACGTCCTGGCCTTCTGTCAGTCCTGTGATGTGTGTCAGCATGTGTGTCAGCATCCTGGGCCAGTGTTCGTGCTCCCCTCAGGTCCTTACCAATAATTGGGGAACCTTTTCAGCAAGTGGCTGTAGATATAGTAGGTCCCCTGCCTGTGCCCATGTCTGACACCTACCCCTTGCCCTGTACTAATGCTTCTGTAGATGAGTTAGGCAGATTTCAGGGCTACCTAGAGGACATTTCCAATTTAAATAAGGTTTGGGAAGATAATCTAGAGCAAATAGGGCTGGTGTTAGGGAAAATGGGGTGGGCATGTTTGACTGTTAGGGCAGAGAAGTGCCAGATGGGGATGTCAGAGGTAAAGTAGCTTGGTGTTTATGTGGGCGGAGGAAGGGTTAGGTCAGAACCAGCTAAGGTAGAGACAATCCGAGCCTTGCCCCATACCACGACCCAGTTACATGTACTAACATTCTTAACGACTGCAGGGGACTACAGACGTTCTGTCTCAGACTTCAGTACTGTAGTGAAGCCCCTGACAGATCTCACTAAGAATATACTCCCCAAAATAGTTGACTGGAAACCCGCTTGTGAGTTGACATTTCAGTCATTAAAGGAAGTTTGTGCTCCAGTACTGTTGGCACTTAATTATGACAAGGACTTTATTGTGCAAACTGACGCGTCACAGTATGGACTGGGAGCAGTACTTAGCCAGGTGGGGCCTGATGGGCAGGAGCACCCCGTGGCCTATTTGAGCAGAAAAATGCTGAACTGGGAGGTGGGTTATGCCACAATTGAGAAGGATTGTTTCGCCATTTTGTAGGCAGTGAAAAAACTTCAACCTTATTTGTATGGACAACGTTTTACTGTGGTGACTGAACATAATCCTTTAAAGTGGCTACAATACACCTCAGGGGAAAATGGCTGTTTGTTGCGCTGGAGCCTTGCACTTCAAATTTATGACTTAATTCACAAGCAAGGAAAGGCTCGCAGCAATGCGGATGGACTGTCTCGGCAGGAAGAGCCAGATCCGCCGGATCTCCTTCGGTAACCCTAGGAACTGCGGACCAGGAGCCAAATCATTGGACATGGCTTGGAAACAATGACTTACATCAATTCTTTTACATAATTCTTGTTTCTCATGACATTTCTAACATTGCCCACAATTATCAACTTTCTAAGTCTTTCTGAGCAGGAGAAATCGCAAAACATAGTCATTTCTTCATTGCCGTCCAAAAACAACGCTTTTTTACACTCCTGTCTCCCTTTCTCTTGGAAACAATGACTTACATCAATTCTTTTACATAATTCTTGTTTCTCATGACATTTCTTACATTGCCCACAATTATCAACTTTCTAAGTCTTTCTGAGCAGGAGAAATCGCAAAACAAAGTCATTTCTTCATTGCCGTCCAAAAACAACGCTTTTTTACACTCCTGTCTCCCTTTCTCTTGGAAACAATGACTTACATCAATTCTTTTACATAATTCTTGTTTCTCATGACATTTCTTACATTGCCCACAATTATCAACTTTCTAAGTCTTTCTGAGCAGGAGAAATCGCAAAACATAGTCATTTCTTCATTGCCGTCCAAAAACAACGCTTTTTTACACTCCTGTCTCCCTTTCTCTTGGAAACAATGACTTACATCAATTCTTTTACATAATTCTTGTTTCTCATGACATTTCTAACATTGCCCACAATTATCAACTTTCTAAGTCTTTCTGAGCAAGAGAAATCGCAAAACAGTCATTTCTTCATTGCCGTCCAAAAACAATGCTTTTTTACACTCCGGTCTCCCTTTCTCTTGGAAACAATGACTTACATCAATTCTTTTACATAATTCTTGTTTCTCATGACATTTCTAACATTGCCCACAATTATCAACTTTCTAAGTCTTTCTGAGCAGGAGAAATCGCAAAACATAGTCATTTCTTCATTGCCGTCCAAAAACAACGCTTTTTTACACTCCGGTCTCCCTTTCTCTTGGAAACAATGACTTACATCAATTCTTTTACATAATTCTTGTTTCTCATGACATTTCTAACATTGCCCACAATTATCAACTTTCTAAGTCTTTCTGAGCAGGAGAAATCGCAAAACATAGTCATTTCTTCATTGCCGTCCAAAAACAACGCTTTTTTACACTCCTGTCTCCCTTTCTCTTGGAAACAATGACTTACATCAATTCTTTTACATAATTCTTGTTTCTCATGACATTTCTAACATTGCCCACAATTATCAACTTTCTAAGTCTTTCTGAGCAGGAGAAATCGCAAAACATAGTCATTTCTTCATTGCCGTCCAAAAACAATGCTTTTTTACACTCCTGTCTCCCTTTCTCTTGCAAACAATGACTTACATCAATTCTTTTACATAATTCTTGTTTCTCATGACATTTCTTACATTGCCCACAATTATCAACTTTCTAAGTCTTTCTGAGCAGGAGAAATCGCAAAACATAGTCATTTCTTCATTGCCGTCCAAAAACAACGCTTTTTTACACTCCGGTCTCCCTTTCTCTTGGAAACAATGACTTACATCAATTCTTTTACATAATTCTTGTTTCTCATGACATTTCTAACATTGCCCACAATTATCAACTTTCTAAATCTTTCTGAGCAGGAGAAATCGCAAAACATAGTCATTTCTTCATTGCCGTCCAAAAACAACGCTTTTTTACACTCCTGTCTCCCTTTCTCTTGGAAACAATGACTTACATCAATTCTTTTACATAATTCTTGTTTCTCATGACATTTCTAACATTGCCCACAATTATCAACTTTCTAAGTCTTTCTGAGCAGGAGAAATCGCAAAACATAGTCATTTCTTCATTGCCGTCCAAAAACAACGCTTTTTTACACTCCTGTCTCCCTTTCTCTTGGAAACAATGACTTACATCAATTCTTTTACATAATTCTTGTTTCTCATGACATTTCTAACATTGCCCACAATTATCAACTTTCTAAGTCTTTCTGAGCAGGAGAAATCGCAAAACATAGTCATTTCTTCATTGCCGTCCAAAAACAACGCTTTTTTACACTCCTGTCTCCCTTTCTCTTGGAAACAATGACTTACATCAATTCTTTTACATAATTCTTGTTTCTCATGACATTTCTTACATTGCCCACAATTATCAACTTTCTAAGTCTTTCTGAGCAGGAGAAATCGCAAAACATAGTCATTTCTTCATTGCCGTCCAAAAACAACGCTTTTTTACACTCCTGTCTCCCTTTCTCTTGGAAACAATGACTTACATCAATTCTTTTACATAATTCTTGTTTCTCATGACATTTCTTACATTGCCCACAATTATCAACTTTCTAAGTCTTTCTGAGCAGGAGAAATCGCAAAACAAAGTCATTTCTTCATTGCCGTCCAAAAACAACGCTTTTTTACACTCCTGTCTCCCTTTCTCTTGGAAACAATGACTTACATCAATTCTTTTACATAATTCTTGTTTCTCATGACATTTCTTACATTGCCCACAATTATCAACTTTCTAAGTCTTTCTGAGCAGGAGAAATCGCAAAACATAGTCATTTCTTCATTGCCGTCCAAAAACAACGCTTTTTTACACTCCTGTCTCCCTTTCTCTTGGAAACAATGACTTACATCAATTCTTTTACATAATTCTTGTTTCTCATGACATTTCTAACATTGCCCACAATTATCAACTTTCTAAGTCTTTCTGAGCAAGAGAAATCGCAAAACAGTCATTTCTTCATTGCCGTCCAAAAACAATGCTTTTTTACACTCCGGTCTCCCTTTCTCTTGGAAACAATGACTTACATCAATTCTTTTACATAATTCTTGTTTCTCATGACATTTCTAACATTGCCCACAATTATCAACTTTCTAAGTCTTTCTGAGCAGGAGAAATCGCAAAACATAGTCATTTCTTCATTGCCGTCCAAAAACAACGCTTTTTTACACTCCGGTCTCCCTTTCTCTTGGAAACAATGACTTACATCAATTCTTTTACATAATTCTTGTTTCTCATGACATTTCTAACATTGCCCACAATTATCAACTTTCTAAGTCTTTCTGAGCAGGAGAAATCGCAAAACATAGTCATTTCTTCATTGCCATCCAAAAACAACGCTTTTTTACACTCCTGTCTCCCTTTCTCTTGGAAACAATGACTTACATCAATTCTTTTACATAATTCTTGTTTCTCATGACATTTCTTACATTGCCCACAATTATCAACTTTCTAAGTCTTTCTGAGCAGGAGAAATCGCAAAACATAGTCATTTCTTCATTGCCGTCCAAAAACAACGCTTTTTTACACTCCTGTCTCCCTTTCTCTTGGAAACAATGACTTACATCAATTCTTTTACATAATTCTTGTTTCTCATGACATTTCTAACATTGCCCACAATTATCAACTTTCTAAGTCTTTCTGAGCAGGAGAAATCGCAAAACATAGTCATTTCTTCATTGCCGTCCAAAAACAATGCTTTTTTACACTCCTGTCTCCCTTTCTCTTGCAAACAATGACTTACATCAATTCTTTTACATAATTCTTGTTTCTCATGACATTTCTTACATTGCCCACAATTATCAACTTTCTAAGTCTTTCTGAGCAGGAGAAATCGCAAAACATAGTCATTTCTTCATTGCCGTCCAAAAACAACGCTTTTTTACACTCCGGTCTCCCTTTCTCTTGGAAACAATGACTTACATCAATTCTTTTACATAATTCTTGTTTCTCATGACATTTCTAACATTGCCCACAATTATCAACTTTCTAAGTCTTTCTGAGCAGGAGAAATCGTAAAACATAGTAATTTCTTCATTGCCGTCCAAAAACAACGCTTTTTTACACTCCTGTCTCCCTTTCTCTTGGAAACAATGACTTACATCAATTCTTTTACATAATTCTTGTTTCTCATGACATTTCTTACATTGCCCACAATTATCAACTTTCTAAGTCTTTCTGAGCAGGAGAAATCGCAAAACATAGTCATTTCTTCATTGCCGTCCAAAAACAACGCTTTTTTACACTCCGGTCTCCCTTTCTCTTGGAAACAATGACTTACATCAATTCTTTTACATAATTCTTGTTTCTCATGACATTTCTAACATTGCCCACAATTATCAACTTTCTAAATCTTTCTGAGCAGGAGAAATCGCAAAACATAGTCATTTCTTCATTGCCGTCCAAAAACAACGCTTTTTTACACTCCTGTCTCCCTTTCTCTTGGAAACAATGACTTACATCAATTCTTTTACATAATTCTTGTTTCTCATGACATTTCTAACATTGCCCACAATTATCAACTTTCTAAGTCTTTCTGAGCAGGAGAAATCGCAAAACATAGTCATTTCTTCATTGCCGTCCAAAAACAACGCTTTTTTACACTCCTGTCTCCCTTTCTCTTGGAAACAATGACTTACATCAATTCTTTTACATAATTCTTGTTTCTCATGACATTTCTAACATTGCCCACAATTATCAACTTTCTAAGTCTTTCTGAGCAGGAGAAATCGCAAAACATAGTCATTTCTTCATTGCCGTCCAAAAACAACGCTTTTTTACACTCCTGTCTCCCTTTCTCTTGGAAACAATGACTTACATCAATTCTTTTACATAATTCTTGTTTCTCATGACATTTCTAACATTGCCCACAATTATCAACTTTCTAAGTCTTTCTGAGCAGGAGAAATCGCAAAACATAGTCATTTCTTCATTGCCGTCCAAAAACAACGCTTTTTTACGCTCCTGTCTCCCTTTCTCTTGGAAACAATGACTTACATCAATTCTTTTACATAATTCTTGTTTCTCATGACATTTCTAACATTGCCCACAATTATCTACTTTCTAAGTCTTTCTGAGCAGGAGAAATCGCAAAACATAGTCATTTCTTCATTGCCGTCCAAAAACAACGCTTTTTTACACTCCTGTCTCCCTTTCTCTTGGAAACAATGACTTACATCAATTCTTTTACATAATTCTTGTTTCTCATGACATTTCTAACATTGCCCACAATTATCAACTTTCTAAGTCTTTCTGAGCAAGAGAAATCGCAAAACAGTCATTTCTTCATTGCCGTCCAAAAACAACGCTTTTTTACACTCCGGTCTCCCTTTCTCTTGGAAACAATGACTTACATCAATTCTTTTACATAATTCTTGTTTCTCATGACATTTCTAACATTGCCCACAATTATCAACTTTCTAAGTCTTTCTGAGCAAGAGAAATCGCAAAACAGTCAATTCTTCATTGCCGTCCAAAAACAATGCTTTTTTACACTCCGGTCTCCCTTTCTCTTGGAAACAATGACTTACATCAATTCTTTTACATAATTCTTGTTTCTCATGACATTTCTAACATTGCCCACAATTATCAACTTTCTAAGTCTTTCTGAGCAGGAGAAATCGCAAAACATAGTCATTTCTTCATTGCCGTCCAAAAACAACGCTTTTTTACACTCCGGTCTCCCTTTCTCTTGGAAACAATGACTTACATCAATTCTTTTACATAATTCTTGTTTCTCATGACATTTCTAACATTGCCCACAATTATGAACTTTCTAAATCTTTCTGAGCAGGAGAAATCGCAAAACATAGTCATTTCTTCATTGCCGTCCAAAAACAACGCTTTTTTACACTCCTGTCTCCCTTTCTCTTGGAAACAATGACTTACATCAATTCTTTTACATAATTCTTGTTTCTCATGACATTTCTAACATTGCCCACAATTATCAACTTTCTAAGTCTTTCTGAGCAGGAGAAATCGCAAAACATAGTCATTTCTTCATTGCCGTCCAAAAACAACGCTTTTTTACACTCCTGTCTCCCTTTCTCTTGGAAACAATGACTTACATCAATTCTTTTACATAATTCTTGTTTCTCATGACATTTCTTACATTGCCCACAATTATCAACTTTCTAAGTCTTTCTGAGCAGGAGAAATCGCAAAACATAGTCATTTCTTCATTGCCGTCCAAAAACAACGCTTTTTTACACTCCTGTCTCCCTTTCTCTTGGAAACAATGACTTACATCAATTCTTTTACATAATTCTTGTTTCTCATGACATTTCTAACATTGCCCACAATTATCAACTTTCTAAGTCTTTCTGAGCAAGAGAAATCGCAAAACAGTCATTTCTTCATTGCCGTCCAAAAACAACGCTTTTTTACACTCCGGTCTCCCTTTCTCTTGGAAACAATGACTTACATCAATTCTTTTACATAATTCTTGTTTCTCATGACATTTCTAACATTGCCCACAATTATCAACTTTCTAAGTCTTTCTGAGCAGGAGAAATCGCAAAACATAATAATTTCTTCATTGCCGTCCAAAAACAACGCTTTTTTACACTCCTGTCTCCCTTTCTCTTGGAAACAATGACTTACATCAATTCTTTGACATAATTCTTGTTTCTCATGACATTTCTAACATTGCCCACAATTATCAACTTTCTAAGTCTTTCTGAGCAAGAGAAATCGCAAAACAGTCATTTCTTCATTGCCGTCCAAAAACAATGCTTTTTTACACTCCGGTCTCCCTTTCTCTTGGAAACAATGACTTACATCAATTCTTTTACATAATTCTTGTTTCTCATGACATTTCTAACATTGCCCACAATTATCAACTTTCTAAGTCTTTCTGAGCAGGAGAAATCGCAAAACATAGTCATTTCTTCATTGCCGTCCAAAAACAACGCTTTTTTACACTCCTGTCTCCCTTTCTCTTGGAAACAATGACTTACATCAATTCTTTTACATAATTCTTGTTTCTCATGACATTTCTTACATTGCCCACAATTATCAACTTTCTAAGTCTTTCTGAGCAGGAGAAATCGCAAAACATAGTAATTTCTTCATTGCCGTCCAAAAACAACGCTTTTTTACACTCCTGTCTCCCTTTCTCTTGGAAACAATGACTTACATCAATTCTTTTACATAATTCTTGTTTCTCATGACATTTCTTACATTGCCCACAATTATCAACTTTCTAAGTCTTTCTGAGCAGGAGAAATCGCAAAACATAGTCATTTCTTCATTGCCGTCCAAAAACAACGCTTTTTTACACTCCTGTCTCCCTTTCTCTTGGAAACAATGACTTACATCAATTCTTTTACATAATTCTTGTTTCTCATGACATTTCTAACATTGCCCACAATTATCAACTTTCTAAGTCTTTCTGAGCAAGAGAAATCGCAAAACAGTCATTTCTTCATTGCCGTCCAAAAACAATGCTTTTTTACACTCCGGTCTCCCTTTCTCTTGGAAACAATGACTTACATCAATTCTTTTACATAATTCTTGTTTCTCATGACATTTCTAACATTGCCCACAATTATACACTTTCTAAGTCTTTCTGAGCAGGAGAAATCGCAAAACAGTCATTTCTTCATTGCCGTCCAAAAACAATGCTTTTTTACACTCCTGTCTCCCTTTCTCTTGGAAACAATGACTTACATCAATTCTTTTACATAATTCTTGTTTCTCATGACATTTCTTACATTGCCCACAATTATCAACTTTCTAAGTCTTTCTGAGCAGGAGAAATCGCAAAACATAGTAATTTCTTCATTGCCGTCCAAAAACAACGCTTTTTTACACTCCTGTCTCCCTTTCTCTTGGAAACAATGACTTACATCAATTCTTTGACATAATTCTTGTTTCTCATGACATTTCTAACATTGCCCACAATTATCAACTTTCTAAGTCTTTCTGAGCAAGAGAAATCGCAAAACAGTCATTTCTTCATTGCCGTCCAAAAACAATGCTTTTTTACACTCCGGTCTCCCTTTCTCTTGGAAACAATGACTTACATCAATTCTTTTACATAATTCTTGTTTCTCATGACATTTCTAACATTGCCCACAATTATCAACTTTCTAAGTCTTTCTGAGCAGGAGAAATCGCAAAACATAGTCATTTCTTCATTGCCGTCCAAAAACAACGCTTTTTTACACTCCTGTCTCCCTTTCTCTTGGAAACAATGACTTACATCAATTCTTTTACATAATTCTTGTTTCTCATGACATTTCTTACATTGCCCACAATTATCAACTTTCTAAGTCTTTCTGAGCAGGAGAAATCGCAAAACATAGTAATTTCTTCATTGCCGTCCAAAAACAACGCTTTTTTACACTCCTGTCTCCCTTTCTCTTGGAAACAATGACTTACATCAATTCTTTTACATAATTCTTGTTTCTCATGACATTTCTTACATTGCCCACAATTATCAACTTTCTAAGTCTTTCTGAGCAGGAGAAATCGCAAAACATAGTCATTTCTTCATTGCCGTCCAAAAACAACGCTTTTTTACACTCCTGTCTCCCTTTCTCTTGGAAACAATGACTTACATCAATTCTTTTACATAATTCTTGTTTCTCATGACATTTCTAACATTGCCCACAATTATCAACTTTCTAAGTCTTTCTGAGCAGGAGAAATCGCAAAACATAGTCATTTCTTCATTGCCGTCCAAAAACAACGCTTTTTTACACTCCGGTCTCCCTTTCTCTTGGAAACAATGACTTACATCAATTCTTTTACATAATTCTTGTTTCTCATGACATTTCTAACATTGCCCACAATTATCAACTTTCTAAGTCTTTCTGAGCAGGAGAAATCGCAAAACATAGTCATTTCTTCATTGCCGTCCAAAAACAACGCTTTTTTACACTCCTGTCTCCCTTTCTCTTGGAAACAATGACTTACATCAATTCTTTTACATAATTCTTGTTTCTCATGACATTTCTTACATTGCCCACAATTATCAACTTTCTAAGTCTTTCTGAGCAGGAGAAATCGCAAAACATAGTCATTTCTTCATTGCCGTCCAAAAACAACGCTTTTTTACACTCCTGTCTCCCTTTCTCTTGGAAACAATGACTTACATCAATTCTTTTACATAATTCTTGTTTCTCATGACATTTCTAACATTGCCCACAATTATCAACTTTCTAAGTCTTTCTGAGCAGGAGAAATCGCAAAACATAGTCATTTCTTCATTGCCGTCCAAAAACAATGCTTTTTTACACTCCTGTCTCCCTTTCTCTTGGAAACAATGACTTACATCAATTCTTTTACATAATTCTTGTTTCTCATGACATTTCTTACACTGCCCACAATTATCAACTTTCTAAGTCTTTCTGAGCAGGAGAAATCGCAAAACATAGTCATTTCTTCATTGCCGTCCAAAAACAACGCTTTTTTACACTCCGGTCTCCCTTTCTCTTGGAAACAATGACTTACATCAATTCTTTTACATAATTCTTGTTTCTCATGACATTTCTAACATTGCCCACAATTATCAACTTTCTAAGTCTTTCTGAGCAGGAGAAATCGTAAAACATAGTAATTTCTTCATTGCCGTCCAAAAACAACGCTTTTTTACACTCCTGTCTCCCTTTCTCTTGGAAACAATGACTTACATCAATTCTTTTACATAATTCTTGTTTCTCATGACATTTCTTACATTGCCCACAATTATCAACTTTCTAAGTCTTTCTGAGCAGGAGAAATCGCAAAACATAGTCATTTCTTCATTGCCGTCCAAAAACAACGCTTTTTTACACTCCGGTCTCCCTTTCTCTTGGAAACAATGACTTACATCAATTCTTTTACATAATTCTTGTTTCTCATGACATTTCTAACATTGCCCACAATTATCAACTTTCTAAGTCTTTCTGAGCAAGAGAAATTGCAAAACATAGTCATTTCTTCATTGCCGTCCAAAAACAACGCTTTTTTACACTCCGGTCTCCCTTTCTCTTGGAAACAATGACTTACATCAATTCTTTTACATAATTCTTGTTTCTCATGACATTTCTAACATTGCCCACAATTATCAACTTTCTAAGTCTTTCTGAGCAAGAGAAATCGCAAAACAGTCATTTCTTCATTGCCGTCCAAAAACAATGCTTTTTTACACTCCGGTCTCCCTTTCTCTTGGAAACAATGACTTACATCAATTCGTTTACATAATTCTTGTTTCTCATGACATTTCTAACATTGCCCACAATTATCAACTTTCTAAGTCTTTCTGAGCAGGAGAAATCGCAAAACATAGTCATTTCTTCATTGCCGTCCAAAAACAACGCTTTTTTACACTCCTGTCTCCCTTTCTCTTGGAAACAATGACTTACATCAATTCTTTTACATAATTCTTGTTTCTCATGACATTTCTTACATTGCCCACAATTATCAACTTTCTAAGTCTTTCTGAGCAGGAGAAATCGCAAAACATAGTCATTTCTTCATTGCTGTCCAAAAACAACGCTTTTTTACACTCCTGTCTCCCTTTCTCTTGGAAACAATGACTTACATCAATTCTTTTACATAATTCTTGTTTCTCATGACATTTCTAACATTGCCCACAATTATCAACTTTCTAAGTCTTTCTGAGCAGGAGAAATCGCAAAACATAGTCATTTCTTCATTGCCGTCCAAAACAATGCTTTTTTACACTCCTGTCTCCCTTTCTCTTGGAAACAATGACTTACATCAATTCTTTTACATAATTCTTGTTTCTCATGACATTTCTTACATTGCCCACAATTATCAACTTTCTAAGTCTTTCTGAGCAGGAGAAATCGTAAAACATAGTAATTTCTTCATTGCCGTCCAAAAACAACGCTTTTTTACACTCCTGTCTCCCTTTCTCTTGGAAACAATGACTTACATCAATTCTTTTACATAATTCTTGTTTCTCATGACATTTCTTACATTGCCCACAATTATCAACTTTCTAAGTCTTTCTGAGCAGGAGAAATCGCAAAACATAGTCATTTCTTCATTGCCGTCCAAAAACAACGCTTTTTTACACTCCTGTCTCCCTTTCTCTTGGAAACAATGACTTACATCAATTCTTTTACATAATTCTTGTTTCTCATGACATTTCTAACATTGCCCACAATTATCAACTTTCTAAGTCTTTCTGAGCAGGAGAAATCGCAAAACATAGTCATTTCTTCATTGCCGTCCAAAAACAACGCTTTTTTACACTCCTGTCTCCCTTTCTCTTGGAAACAATGACTTACATCAATTCTTTTACATAATTCTTGTTTCTCATGACATTTCTTACATTGCCCACAATTATCAACTTTCTAAGTCTTTCTGAGCAGGAGAAATCGCAAAACATAGTCATTTCTTCATTGCCGTCCAAAACAACGCTTTTTTACACTCCTGTCTCCCTTTCTCTTGGAAACAATGACTTACATCAATTCTTTTACATAATTCTTGTTTCTCATGACATTTCTAACATTGCCCACAATTATCAACTTTCTAAGTCTTTCTGAGCAGGAGAAATCGCAAAACATAGTCATTTCTTCATA